>NC_057386.1:54256391-54407272 GCF_019320065.1 Cervus canadensis | reverse complement strand
AAACAAAAAAAGAGACACAGATGTACAGAACAGACTTTTGAACTCTGTGGGAGAAGGCAAGGGTGGGATGTTTTGAGAGAACAACATCGAAACATGTATATTATATATTGTGAAACAGATCACCAGCCCAGGTGGGATGCATGAGACAAGTGCTCAGGCCTGGTGCACTGGGAAGACCCAGAGGAATCGGGTGGAGAGGGAGGTGGGAGGGGGGATTGGGATGGGGAATACGTGTAAATCCATGGCTGATTCATATCAATGTATGACAAAACCCACTGAAATGTGAAGTGATTGGCCTCCAACTAATAAAAAAAAAAAAAAAAAAGACATTAGGACGCACACATGCCGAGGAAAACCACCTAGACAGACAGGAAGACAGCCGTCTCTAAGCCAAGGAGCAAGGTCTCAGAAGAAACCCACCCTGCTGAGGCTTTGCTCTTAGACTGCTGGCCTTCAGAACTATAAGCCAACACACTTCTGCTGTTTGGGCCACTATGAATGGGTCTGTTTGTCTGGGGGTAAAACCTGCAACTAATAAAGCTTTTAAAGTGACTGGGACAGGGGCAGCAGGGAGTCACTGATCAACAGGCATAACGTTTCAGTTAAGCAGGAAGAATCATCTCCAGAGACTGCCGTAATACACTGTATATACAGTCAACAACAACGTACCGTACACTCAGAACTTCATTAAAAGGGAAGATCCTCACGCTAAGTGTTAAGGAAATGACACAAAGGAACTCACAAAACGGAAACAGGGTCACAGACTTAGGGGACGCGCTTGCGGTCGCCGGGGGCGGGGGGAGATGAGGGGAAGGGACAGCGAGGGCGCTGGGGATGGACAGGCACACGCTGCCGTGTTTAAAATGGGTGGCCAACAAGGACCTCTGCCCAACGTCATGTGGCAGCCTGGATGGGAGGGGAGACCGTGGGAGAAGGGATACCTGCACATGTGTGACTGAGCTCCTTCACTGTTCACCTGAAACTCCTGCAACATTGTTAATCAGCTATATCCCAAAACAAAATAAAAAATTTTTTAATTTAAAAATGAAAAAAAAAAAAAAAAAGAGGGAGAAAGAAACCTCTGTCTGTGTTTCTGGCTGTGCTGGGTCTCTGTGGCTGTGCATGGGCTTTCTCTAGTTGCAGCAAGCAGGGGCTGCTCTTAACTGTGGTACGTGGGCTTCTTATTGTGGTGGCTTTTCTTGTTGCAGAGTTTAGGCTCTGCAGCACACAGGCTTCAGCAGCTGTGGCTCCCAGGCTCCAGAGCACAGTCTCAGTAACTGTACACAGGCTTAGTTGCTCAGAGGCATGTGGCATCTTCCCAGGCCAGGGGTCAAGCCTGTGTCCCTTTCATTGGTGGCTAGGTTCCCAACCACTGGACCACCAGGGGAGTCCATAAACCTCTATCTTATTTAAACCACTATTTAGTTGGTATCTGTTAAAGATACCAAATCACTATTGCATTACTATCTTAGATTGTGTAGATTTTCATTTGAGAATTGTAACTTTTACATTATGTTTTATAACCACAATTATTTAAAAATTCATTTTATGCTTCATATATTTCAGTGTTCACCAGTAATCCTTATGTGCCTCAACACCATCCCTTTATTAAGCATCTTAGTCTTAATCATGCCCCATGGCCCTGGTGGTGTCTTTTCATTACAAAAGGAAGAAATGAGTGATATATTCCCAGAGGTCTTCATATTTGAATGGCAATTTTAAAAAATTGAAATATAGTTGATTTACAGCATGGTGTTAATTTCAGGTGTATTTTTGCAGATTATACATCATTATAGGTTATTAGAAGATAATGGGTATAATTCTCTGTGCTACATAGTATATCCTTGTTGCTCACATGTTTAATATATAGTAGTGAATGGGGTCGCTACGAGTCGGACACAACTGAGCAACTTCACTTTCACTTTTCACTTTCATGCATTGTAGGAGGAAATGGCAACCCACTCCAGTGTTCTTGCCTGGAGAATCCCAGGGACGGGGGAGCCCAGTGGGCTGCTGTCTATGGGGTCACACAGAGTCGGACACGGCTGAAGCGACGTAGCAGCAGCAGCAGCAGCAGTGGATCCCGTGCTGCTGATTTATCCCCCACCCCCTTTCTCCTTTGGTAACCAGAAGTTTGCATTTTATGTCTGTGAGTCTGTTTATGTACACTCATCTGTTTTATTTTTTAGATTCCATATATAAGTGATATTATATAGTATTTGTCTTTCTCTGACTTCTTTTACTAAGCATAATATTCTCTAGGTCCATCCACATTGCTGCACATGGTAGTATTTCATTCTCATTTATGGATGAGTAATATTTGCATATGCTGCTGATGTGCTCAGTTGTAGCCGACTCTTTTCGACCTCATGGACTGTAGCCCACCAGGCTCCTCTGTCCATGAAATTTTCCAGGCAAGAATACTGCAGTAGGTTGCCACTTCCTTCTCCATATTCACATCTATATACACATATCATATCTTCTTAATCTAATCATCTGTTGATGGGAACTTGGGTTGCCTCCATGTCTTGCCCATTGTAAATAGTGCTTCAATGAACACTGAGGTGCCTGTATCTTTTCAAATTATTGTTCTCTTTTTTTTTTCTGAATATAATAATCTGGAGTGGAATTGCTGGATCACATGGTAGTTCCATATTTAGTTGTTTAAGCTCTAAACTGTTTTTCATAGTGGTTGCACCAGTTTACATTCCCACCCAGAGTGTACAAGGGTTCCCTCTACATCGTCTCCAACATGTTGTTTATAGACTTTTTTATGATAGCCATTCCGACTGGTGAGGTGATTCCTTACTGCAGTTTTGATGTGCATTTCTCTAATAATTAGTGGTGTTGAGCATCTTTTCATGTTCCTGTTAGCCATCTGTCTTCTTTGGGCAAGTGTCTGTTCAAGTCCCCTGCCCATTCCTCACCCCCTTTTTTAATTGAATTGTTTGGTTTTTTGCTATTGAGTTTTATGAGCTATTTGTATATTTTGGATATTAACCCCTTGTCAGTCGCATAATTTCCAATTATTTTCTCTCATTCTGTAAATTGTCTTTCTGCTTTGTTGATGGTTTCCTTTGCTGTGCAAAGGCTTTTAAGTTTAATTAAATCCCACTTGTTTAGTTTTGCTTTTGCTCCTTTTGCCTTGGGAGACTAATGCAAGAGAATATATCCACAGTTTATGTCTAAAAATGTTCACTTATGTTCTCTTCCAGAATTTTATGATTTCATGTCTTCCATTTAGGTCTTCAAGCCATTTTGAGTTTGTTTATTTATTGTGGTACAAGGGAATGTTCTAATCATATGCTTTGACATGTGGTTGTCTAGCTTTCCCAGCACTTGTTTTTTTTCTCCATCATATATTTTTGCCTCCTTTATTGTTGATTAATTGACCATTGGTGTGTGGTTTTATTTCTAGGCTCTCTATTCTGTTCCTTCATTTTGTCATGTCTATTTTCTGCCAGTATGACACTCTTTTGATTATTGTAGCTTTGTGGTATAGTCTGAACTCTGGGAAGATTATACCTCTAGCTTTGTTCTTTCCTCTCAGGATTGCTGTGGCAATTCAGGGTCTTTTATGGTTCCATATAGATTTTAGGATTATTTGTTTTAGTTCTATGAAAAATGTCCTGGCTATTTTGATAGGGATTGCATTAAATCTGTTGGCTGCTTTGGGTAGTATAGCCATTCTAATAATATTGAGTCTTCTAATCCAAGTACCTGAGATATCTTTCCATGTCTTTGAATCATCTTCAGTTTCCTTCATCAGTGTTTTATAGCTTTCAGCATATAAGTCTTTTACTTCCTTGGTTAAATTTGTTCCTCAGTATTTTAAATTTTCTGATGCAATTTTAAATGGGATTTTTTTTTTACTTTCTCTTCCATGTCTTTATTAGTGTGCAGAAAAGTGTAACAGATTTTTGTATATTAACCTTGTATCCTATAACCTTGCTGAATTCTGTTATTATTTCTAATAGTTTTGGGGCGGAGAATGACAATTTGTTTATTTTAGAATCCTTTCTTTTTGGCTGTATTGTCTGGCATGTGGGATCTTAGTTCCATGACTGTGTCACCTGCATTGGGAGCACAGAGTCTTAACCACTGGCTGCCAGGGAAGTCCCATGTTTTAGAATTCTCGAGTCATTTTCCTTCCCTCTTAGGTCTCGGGGGATTGCTTTCTGTTGTTATTTTTGTTACCTTCTGGGCTGAAGTTTGCTTTGAGATCAGCCTGGTCATTTCTTCTTTTGGAATAACCTGACTTCTGCTGGGGCACTTTTGGATTGTAAACTTTATACTAACAACTTCACAAAGATTATGTGGTAGCAGTAGTCAATATTAATCATTTTTAAAAATACTATAGACCCTTTATTGTGTAGTTCTTTGGTTTCCATCTTTCCATTTTCTTGCTATATTAACTTTTCTTTTTATTCTTTTATCTTCAGATATGCCACCTGTCTAAACTCATTCGTCCATTCAACAAATATTAAATAAATGTTGGTCACCATTCTTAATATTACTATGTGCCAGATATTGTTCTAGATACCAACAGTAGAGTAATGAACAGGACAGACAAAGTTTCCACTCCATGAAGCATACCTTTTAGTGGAAGGAAGCAGAAAATGCTTAAACAGAAAACTAAGCCAGATCCTTCAGATCCTTCAGATGGAGATATGTTTTAGGAAGGAAAACCAGGATGATCTAACAGCGTGACTGCCAGGAAGCAGTGGATTAAGGACTTCAGTGTTTGAGCTGAACCCTGAATGACCTGAAGAAGCCATTCATCCATGATCCTCAGTTCCACTTTCTTTGTCTCATGAAAGCCCAGTAGAGGACTTCTGAAAGTGGATTCCAAAATATATCTCAGATTAGATCAATTCTCACCACCTCCACTTCTGCTCCTCTAGACCAAGCCATCTCTCTTTCTCCACTGGTCTCTCTGCTTCCACTCTTGCGCATACTCTCTTGAAGCTGCTTTCCTTTACCATCCATGCAACTTCCGAAGAATCAGTCAGATTGGGTCACAACCTTGCATAAATCCCTACAGTGACTTTGTATGACAGAGTTATTTTCAACCGGAGAGCACTTATTTCTTCTTGTGCTAATAGAATTACCTAATTTTAGCTAGGAGGCTTCCCTGGTGGCTCAGTGGTAAAGAATCCACCTGTGAATGCAGGAGACATGAGTTCAATCCCTGGGTTGGGAAGATCCCCTAAAGAAGGAAGTGTCAATGCACTCCAGTATTCTTGCCTGGGAAATTCCACAGACAGAGGAGTCTGGTGGGGCTTCAGCCCATGGGTTCACAAAAGAGTCGGACACAACTTAGTGACTAAACAACAATTTTAGCTAGGCACATTTCCCAGCTTCCTTTGCAGCCAGTTTTGGTTACATGACCAAACTCTGGTCAACAGGATGTGAACAGAATTGATGTGAACAACTCTAGATTGTGCCCTTAAGAAGAAAAGAATTGTCAGGACTTCCCTGGTGGTCCAGTGGTTAAGAATCCATCTGCCGATGCAGGAAATATGGGTTTAATCCCTGTTTCAGGAAGACCCCATATGCTGTGGAGCAACTAAGCCTGTATGCCACAGCTTCTGAGCCTGTGTCCTAGATCTCGTGAGCCTCAAATACTTAAGCCTAGAGGCTATGCCTGCTCAGCAACTAGAGAAGGCACCACAATGAGAAGCCCGTGAAACTCAACTAGAGAGTAGCCCTTGCTCACCAAAACTAGAGAAAGCCCACACACAGCGACGGAGACCCAGTGTGGCCAAAAATGAATAAATATTTAAAAAGAAGATGAAAATAGCTGTCTTTTCCTTCTCCTTTCCCCTGGCTCCCATGGGGACCATGTGGTGGTGACCTGCCTTCCACCGTATATGGTGCAAACTACGGGAGATGGTAGGAGAATGAGAGCAAAGGTGGTTCCTGCCACGGTGGAGGCCCTGGGGTTGCTTACTTTCAGACTGAAAAGAAAGAGAGAAACAAACTTCCGTGTTACTAAGACCATTGCTACTTATGACTGTGAGCAGAAATGCTGTGTGGTACTTCTGGGTCATGTCTTAAAAGAATAGATCACCTTGCATGTCTCTGACTTTGCTGTCTAGGGTACAAACACGATGACAGCAGAGAGCAGCCATTTGGGGTTCAGAAGTGGAAGCAGTGTCCTGAGGATGGTATAGCCACTGCCTGACCCTAGGCTGGTATGTGAGAGAGAAATACCTTCTAACCTGTTGGAACCTCTGTACTGTTGGGGCCTCTTTGTTACAGCATCTTAGATCCTACCTAGCTGATACGTTTCCTTTTGCACTTAAACCGGAAGTACTTAATAAGAAGACAGGATGTCTACCTCATAGGGAAGCCAATGCCTAGCACAGTGTTCGGAACAAAGGATGTACTAAAAATAGCAGGGCCCTGTCCCTCCCCTCACTTCACTCAGCACATCATTTTGATGCCTGGAAACCCTAAGGTCAATGTGACTATGTTTTAATGGGAAACTAAATTTTGGTAATTAGAAAATGTTGTTCGTAAGAGGATCACATCACTGCATATGTTTGCCAGGAAATGTCTTGCTATACTTTTGACATTAAAAAGGTTCCAATTCTTTGGGAAAGTGAAGCATTGTTGATTTCATGCCTTATAACTGTCACAGATAGCTCTTTATCCAATCTAAGCCTTAGTTTTCTCACACTTCTTAGAGCGCCTACAGGAATGAATTCATTAGACATTCAGTGGCAGAAGCTTGATGTGTTAGTCCCGTGTGGTGGTACCAGTTCTTTTCTTGCACAGTTAAGTCCTGTGAATGTCAGCCCACTGCCAGGGCATTAATTAAATTGGGCAACAATCAGAGCTCTGACTAGAAAATCCACGGAATAGTGGAGAGAGGCCTCATCTTGCTCAGCCTCCTCCAGTGGCTGCCACTACAGGGAGAAAAAGGCAGCCAGGGGGATTTCTACCAGATACGAAGGATATCGGTGCTTTGCACACATTATTTCCTTCATTCCTCATGAGGCCCCCTTAAAATCAACATTATGATCCCCATTTTATTTTTAAATTTTTTTAAAAAATTATTTTATTTTTTTGGCTGCACTGGGTCTTTGCTGCTGCTGGTGAGTTCTCCCTAGTTGTGGTGCATGGAGGCTAGCTACCCTTTGTTAACAGCGGTGCATGGGCTTCTCATTGCAGTGACTTCTCTTTTGCAGAGCACAAGCTCTGGGTGACTGGGCTTCAGTAGTTGCAGCACGTGGGCTCAGCAGTTGTGGAGCTCAGACTTGGTTGCTCTGTGGCATGTGGAATCCTCCTGGACCAGGGATCAAACCCGTGTCCCCTGCATCGGCAGGCAGCTTCCCATCCACTGTGCCACCAGGGAAGTCTGATCCCTGTTTTACTGATGAGAAAACCAAGGCTTGGGAGACTTGGCTGTTTATTCACAAATGCTGAACAGGGGAGTTATGAAGCCAGATTCTCTTGCGTTTGTTAAAAACTCATGCTCCCTCTACCCGCAGACCCTGCCCCCTATCCCAGGCTTCTGACAATGTGATGAGAGATGTCAGGGAAAGGTGTTCCCAGGCCTGAGGCACTATGAGCTCAGTGTCCTTATCTGAAAACAGGGGCGCTGGGGTTAAGCTAGATGACCTCAGACTCTGTGAAACCCGCAGCTGGTGTAGGAATGACACAAAGTGCTTTCCAATCCGCACTTTGGACCAAGGTCTACAAGCCTGTTCCTTGTAGCCACACATACCCTTGGGCTAGAGCTTCCCCACAAGCCCCAGGAAAGCCAAGGATCTATGGCTTTGTTTCCTGCATGTATATTGAGCGCCTTCTAGGAGCCTGACCTTGTGCGGTGTGTGATTCCTGGCCTCACAGAGCTTATACTTTAGCAGCGGGCACAAGCCAGAAACAAACAGTTACACATTTTAAAAGGTATTTAGAAAGAAGCAAATAAGGCTTTGAGAAAAAAAAGAGTAACTTGACTTTAGAGAAGGTGCGGGTGAGGGGCAGTCCTAGAAGCTTAGATTTTGACTGACTGGTCCAGGCTGAGCTCCAGGCAGAGGGAGCAGCTTGTGTCAAGGCTGAAAGCTGGAGAGAACGAACCAGGCTCAAGGACCTGAGGCTTGAGTAAGTGAAGCTAGAAATAGAACCAGGCTCCAGATATGCAAGGCAGAGACTGAGAGCTGTGGTAAGGAGCTTAGATTTTAGCTGAAGTGCAACAGAAAAGCCAGAAGAGGATTTTAAACAGGGAAGAAGAGTGATCCAATACCCTCACCTTTTAAAATCCTCATGCCTTTTGGGGATAAATTTTTGAAGTATAACTTAAGTTCAGAAAAATCCACATATTGTAAGTGTTCAGCTCAATACATTTTAATAGGGTGAAGATCTCTATTTAAACAGCACCCAGATCAAGAAACAGAACATTACTGCAAGTCCAGAACCTCCCCTGATGTCCCATCCCATTCGTGTATCCACTCCTGATTCATGCTAAAGACGACTCCTGGCAGCTTGCAAGTGATGAAGATCAAATTTTCGGGAGTCTATGAACTGTTTGTTAAACACAGCAACTATCAAAAATTTATATAAATTTCTAATTAGATACATTGTATTAAAAGAAAAGGTTGGAAATTTTAGAAATTAATGTATAGTAGCAGAAAGCAGATTAGTGTGACCTGGAGATGGAGGGGCAGAGAGGGAAGGAGGAAAGGGTCACACAGGGGCACTAGGAAATTTGGAGGTTGGTGGATGTGTTCATTATCTTGATCATGGTGACAGTTTTGTTGGTATATACCGAAATCAAAACTTGGTGTGTACTGAAAATCATGTATAGTTTCTGTATGTCAATTATACTTCAACAGAAATGTCAAAAAGAAAGGTGCCTGGAATGTTGCTTGCTAAATATTTGTTGAGAAGCTGGATAAATTCAGACAAGATTATGAAGGTTCAAGAAAGAGTGACACTAATGGAGAAAGTCAGTCAGTCAGTCAGTCAGTTCAGTCGCTCAGTCATGTCCGACTCTTTGTGACCCCATGAATCGAGAAAGTAGCATCTACCTATATACACTACCACGTGTAAAATAGACAGCTGTTGAGCTGGAATCAAGACTGCTGGGACAAACATCAATAACCTCAGATATGCAGATGACACCACCCTTATGGCAGAAAGTGAAAAAGAAGAACTAAAGAGCCTCTTGATGAAAGTGAAAGAGGTGAATGAAAAAGCTGGCTTAAAATTCAACATTCAGAAAACTAAGATCATGGCATCAGGTCCCATCACTTCATGGAAAATAGATGGGGAAACAGTGGAAACAGTGGTTGACTTTATTTTGGGGGGGCTCCAAAATCACTGCAGATGGTGATTGTAGCCATGAAATTAAAAGACGCTTACTCCTTGGAAGGAAAGTTATGACCAACCTAGACAGCATATTAAAAAGCAGAGACATTACTCTGCTGACAAAGGTTGGTCTAGTAAAGGCTATTATTTTTCCAGTGGTCAAGTATGGATGTGAGAGTTGGACTGTGAGGAAAGCTGAGCACAGAAGAATTGATGCTTTGGAACTGTGGTGTTGGAGAAGACTCTTGAGAGTCCTTGGACTGCAAGGAGATCCAACCAGTCCATGCTAAAGGAGGTCAGTCCTGGTTGTTCATTGGAAGCACTGATGTCGAAGCTGAAACTCTAATACTTGGGCCACCTCATGTGAAGAGCTGACTCATTGGAAAAGACCCTGATGCTGAGAAAGATTGAGGGCAGGAGGAGAAGGGGATGACAGAGGATGAGATGGTTGGATGGCATCACCGACTCAATGGACACTGGCTTGGGTGGACTCCGGGAGCTTGTGATGGACAGGGAGGCCTGGCATGCTGAGGTCCATGGGGCCCACAAAGAGTTGGACACGACTGAGCGACTGAACTGAACTGAACTGAGCTGGTGCTGCTGTCTAACACAGGGAGCCCAGCCTGACACTCTGTGATGACCCGGAGGGGTGGGGAGGGTAGGGAGACTCAAGAGGGAGGTGCTATATGTGTAATTATGGCTGATTTGCATTGTTGTGTGGCAGAAACCAATACAACATCACAAAGCAATTTTCCTCCACTTAAAAAATAAATTAAAAAGAAAAACAAGAATGGTGCAAATTGAGAGGGTAGTTGGACATCTGAAGTCATTTCAATCATGTATCTTAGAAGGCATTAGCTGTTTCAAATTTGCATGTGAGTGAGGGTACAGATCACTTGGAACACAGAAAAAGGTAATAAATACTCAAAATTCTCTACTTCCTGTGCATTCTACTACATTTTATTAGTATTTATGCTCTTGAGGTTATTTACATCTATCCGTCCAGTGGAAATTCCATATAATGTTGTGCTGCAATACAGCTTCTCCCAACTCTGCATTAAATGGCATTGTATTAGCAGCTTGAAATTGACTGAGATAGGAGTTTTTACACCCAGGAAAACAGCCAATACTGGCTTCTAGACCCATAGAAACTTTATACATAGTGCATACTCTTACAGACCTGATCTCTTTGGCTTCTTCCATATTGCATTTATGAGACATTCATATCATTGCATGGAGTGGATTCACTGAGGGGAGAATCAGTAGCAGGGGTACAAGGAAGGGAGAGGTGGACACCAGTGAAGAGGCACTTTGGCCAGATTTTGCTTTTAGGATGATACCAAGGGGGAGGCGGAGCTTTGGGATGGAACATGCTGTCATCGGCCCTGATCCCACGTCAAGAAGAGTCACAGCTCCTGGAAATGTTGGGGGAGGAGACAGGATTGGGGATTGCATGAAAAGTAAAATGTCCACACACACACACATCTGAAGATGGAGCACCAGCTACAGGGTTTGTAGAAAATCCTTGGTGTATTAGGTGTACAGGAAATAAATACGGTAAAAGAGACGAGGTTCTTATAGACAAAGCAGATTGCAGCCATGAAGACTCCCATACTTTTGTTGAAAAAAAACAGGGGTTACTGTAGATCCTTGGTTTCAAGGAATTCTTTAGTTTGAAACAGGATGAGGAAGGTAACTAATATACAAAAAGAGAAGGAGAAGGAATCTTATCGCAGTGGTAAAACTGTACTAATAAGACAATAGAGAGGAGAAAACCAGGATAAGGATTACAGAGAGGAAGGGCTGATTTTTATCAAGGTTCAATATGCAAAGGTCTGAATGAGTTGGAAGAAAAGGAAATATTTCCATTCTTTTGTGTGCCTTTGTGTGTTTGTTCATTCATTCATGCATTTAATATCTATGTTTCCAGCAGAAGGCTCAGTGCATTTGGTGAAGAGGCAGGGTCTGAGCCTGGAACTTTGCTTTTAGAGCTAAAGTTTTATTTTGGCTGGAGAGGAAAAGACAAGACATTCAATAGAGGAGAGGGAAAAGAGGGAAGAGGAGAAGAGGGGAGGGGAGGTGAGGGGAGGGGAGGCGAGGGGAGGGGAGGAAGCCATGTGAAGCAGAGGAAGGAAGCCAGCCCTTCTGCTTTTCCTCCGCCTCCCTTTCTTCCACAATGGCAACTGCCCAGTGAAGTCGTGCAGTTGTGTCTGACTCTCTTCGACCCCAGGGACTGTAGCCTACCAGGCACCTCATTCCATGGAATTTTCCAGGCCAAGTGTACGGGAGTGGGTTGCCATTTCCTTCTCCAGGGGATCTTCCCGACCCAGGGATCAAACCCAGGTCTCCCGCATTGCGGGTGGACACTTTACCATCTGAGCCACCAGGGAAGCCCCAGGGGGAGAGCATTCCCTTTTATTTCTAATGTTTTCAACTTACTAGTGTTCTAGTATAGAACTGTCTAGATTATCATGAAGACTAGTACAAAGATAAGCTCTAAAACTGATCCAGGACCTAGGGTAGCATTTTTACAGTATAATCCCAGAACCACATAAATCAGCATAACTTTCCATAGTGGGTTGAATCTGGTCCCATCAAGAAGATATGTCAAGGAGCTTTCCAGGTGGTCTAGTGGTTAAGAATCTGCCTGCTAATGCAGGGGACATAGGTTCGATCCCTGGTCTGGGAAGATTCTACATGACTCAAGGCAACCAAACCCATGTTCCACAACTACTGAGCCTATACTCTAGAGCCTGTGCTTCTGCAACAAGAGAAGCCACCGCAATGAGAAGCCCACACATCGCAACTAGAGAGTAGCCCCTGCTCATCACAACTAGAGAAAGCCCACACACAGCAATGAAGACCCAGCGCAGCCAAAACTAAAAAAAAGGAAGATATGTCCAAGTCCTAACCTCCCAGTACCCGTGAATGTGACCTTATTTGGAAATAGCATCTTTGCAGATGAAATTAATTTAAGAATCTCCAGGTAAAAGCCTCCTGTATTTAGGATGAGTTCCAAAACCCATGACTGGTATCCTTATAAGAGAAATAAGAGGGATATTTGAGACCCACATCAGAGGCCAAGGCCATATGGAGGCGAAGGCAGATATATGTGAAGCGATGCAGCCGCAGCCAAAGAATGTCCGGAGCCCCCAGCAGCAGGAAGAGGCCAGGAGAGATTCTCCCTGAAGGGCCTTTGCAGGGACCCTGAGCTACCAGTATCTTTAGTTTAGGCCTCCAGAACTGTGAGAGGAAAATTCCTTTCATTTTCAGACACCACATTTGTGGTGTTTGTCAGGGCAGCCCTAGGAAACTAACTGGGCCATGCTAAGTCGCTTCAGTCATGTCCGAGTCCTTGCGACCCTATGAACCGTAACCCACCAGGCTCCTCAAGAATACCGGAGTGGGTTGCCATGCCCTCCTCCAGGGGATCTTCCTGACCCAGAGATGGAACCTGAGTCTCTTACCTCTCCTGCATTGGCAGGCAGGTTCTTTACCCACTAGCTCCACCTGGGAAGCCCTAGGAAATGATCCACCTTGATGCAAACATAGTGCAAATGACTTAACAACTAAACAACAGCAAGAGATTACTAAATGAAAACTCTCAGCAGCAGGCCCAGGAATCTACATTGTAATGAACCCCTCTAAATGTTAGTGTATAAGGTTTGACAATTGCACTTAAAGAACAGCAGAGTGTGGCTTCTGACTTTTGGGATGGAAGTGGCTCAATATTTCAAGATTATTATTTTTTTTAATGAAATGGGAAATCCCAAAGTCTGCCTTCCACTTTCTCAGCACAGAAGCCAGGATTATCAGGCAGAGGCGTGAGATGCCCAGATTACTGTTATTGGAGACATATAATTACTTAAGCCCTGGCGGAGTAGCAACAGGAGCCACAGGCCTGGAGACCTGGTAACTGGTCTCACCGGGCAGGAAACCTCTCTGATTGTGCAGAAACGAATGAGGAAGGAGAGCTGCACGGTCAAGGCTGGGTGTCGGCAGGTAAGCAGAAACCAAGCTGGAGAGGTAATGGAGAACCTGGGAAGCTTGATAACAAACACAGCTAACACTCAGATGTGGGTAAAAGCTGATGGGCAGAGGCGGAAGGACCAAGCTCCTGAGCCCTGTAAATGATATTCTCCACGCCTCTGAAGGGAGGCAAGTAGGAACACTTGAAATGTGAGCAGAGAAAACAATGGTTAGGTAAACTAATCCACACCTTTGGATGACCCAGGCAAATGACTCCAGATATTGGTGTTGCCCCCATAAAATCTGTATATGTATGCTTTCACACCGGTATGTGGTGGGTACAGCGTTAGGTGTGGTGACGAATACCAAGAGAAAAGAACCACACTCTCAAGGAGCAGAGGGGAAGACGGACATGAAGCCAAGAGTTTCTGGGGCACAAAGGAGGATGAAGTGTTCTTGAGGGCATCAGGGAGATTTCAACAAGCAGTGGCAGCTGTGCTGAGCCCAGAAGGCTGAGACAGGCATTCCTGCGAGCTGTGAGAGCAGGACTCCTTGTGGTCATCTGGCTCACACTCTGGCCCAGGCTCTAGCCCCAGTCCTTTATGTATTAATGTGCTTAACCCTCCCCTGGGAAGTGGGTACAAGTGCTACCCTCATCTCATGGCTGGGGAAACTGAAACTCTAGGAAGTTGAGGGACTTGCCACACATCAGCCAACTGAGAGACAATGGCCAGGTTTTGAGCTCCTGGGTCTTGTTCCCCGAGCAGCCCGCTGCCTGCTGCCCTGCTGGGGGAGCTGGTGGGGGAGGGGTGGGCTAGAAGGAGCCTGAAGGCTGGTGCCCAACTGGGGCCAGGCATCTGCTACAGGAGAAGGGTGGGTTTCATTCTGCAGGTAGTGTAGGGATACTGAGGGCTCACAGTGAAAGGAAAGAAGCCAAATCCCAATTAGACTTTTGGAACCTAAGTTTGGAGGAACACTACTTTGTGAAGGCGGGAAGTGAAGATGGAAAGTTCAGGGGCAGCAGTGGGTAAGGAGGCTCCCCTAGAGGGAGAGCTGCAGCAAGCCTTCCAAGGCAGCGGCAGTGAGGATGGAAGGGTCGGTTCTGTAGCTTCTAACCTGCTGACCCTGCAAGCTGGTGCCAGTGGGGAGAGGGGGAGAGGAAATGCAACCAGGGGAGGGGTTGGTTCATTTGAGAGTAGGACGAAAGCGGAGTACCATTCAGAGTTATTTTGCAAAGAGGATTAGATTCTGAAATATTTGGAACTTACTGAGTTTGGTGGCATCTAAGCTGACTTGGTTGAACAAGATAACTGTGCCAGCCAGGTCATATTGTTTCTGTTTTCTTCATATTATGATGGTTTGACATTTGACATCTTAAAAACCTTCCTACCCCTTTTGGGGCTGGACAATTCTTTTTTTTTTTTTTTTAATAATTAATTTGGTTGTGTTGAGTCTTGGCAGCCTGCAGGATTTAGTTCCCTGATTGGGGATCAAACTTGGGCCCCTGCACTGGGAAGACAGAGTCTTAACCACTGGACCATCAGGGCAGTCCTGGGGCTAGACAGTTCTTACAGATAGCAGAGGACTCGGCTGTAAGCACACTCCTGATATACAAATGAACCAACCCAGAGCCACACCCCCTCTACCTGGCCTGAACACCCTCAGGGTGATGGTACTTTGCCTTAATTACCCTGGGTACTCTGCAAATAGGACCACCCCTGTAGCCTGCAGCTGATATTACTCAACTGGCCAGCTGTAGACTGTGGACCCTTCCCTGCCTCGCCTTTCCAGCACAAATTAAAGGCCGTGGCCTGGGTTCTCCCCTCACTCCTGCCCCTTCAGCCTCCTGACCAGTGCTGGTGCTTCACCATACGGCCCTGCATGGGGTGCCGGGCCTCCTGTTCCTAGGACCTGTGAGTACATTTAACTTGTTTTCACAAGCCTCTCCTTGTCCTTGTCTTCTCTTGAGGCCACGATTGACTGCTCCTCACCTGAAAAAGTACAAAACACAGGCAAAAGCACCAACTCTGTCACCAAAAGAAGCTTTCCACAGCCACAGACTGTGCTGTTATCCTTGAGGGCAGAGGTGGAAGAATATGGTTCAATTCAGTTCAGTTCAGTTCAGTTGCTAAGTCGTGTCCGACTCTTTCCAACCCCAAAAACCACAGCACGCCAGGCCTCCCTGTCCATCACAAGCTCCCGGAGTCCACCCAAACCCATGTCCATTGAGCCAGTGATGCCATCCAACCATCTCATCCTCTGTCGTCCCCTTCTCCTCCCACCTTCAATCTTTCCCAGCATCAGGGTCTTTTCAAATGAGTCAGTTCTTCACATCAGGTGGCCAAAGTATTGGAGTTTCAGCTTCAGCATCAGTCCTTTCAGTGAATATTCAGGAATGATTTCCTTTAGGATGGACTAGTTTGATCTCCTTGCTGTCCAAGGGACTCTCAAGAGTCTTCTCCAACACCACAGTTCAAATACATCAATTCTATGGTGCTCAGCTTTCTTTATAGTCCAACTCTCACATCCATACATGACTACTGGAAAAACCATAGCTTTGACTAGATGGACCTTTGTCAGCAAAGTAACATCTCTGCTTTTTAATATGCTGTCTAGGTTGGTCATAACTTTCCTTCCAAGGAGTAAGTGTCTTTTTAATTTCATGGCTGCAGTCACCATCAACAGTGATTTTGGAGCCCCCCAAATTAAGTCTCTCACTGTTTCCCCATCTATTTGCCATGAAGTGATGGGATGAGATGCCATGATCTTAGTTTTCTGAATGTTGAGTTTTAAGCCAACTTTTTCACTCACCTCTTTCACTTTCATCAAGAGGCTCTTTAGTTCTTTGTTTTCTGCCATAAGGGTGGTGTCTTCTGCATATCTGAGGTTATTGATATTTCTCTCGGCAGTCTTGATTCCAGCTTGTGCTTCATCCAGCCCAGAACCTCCAACTCTTGGGACTTCCTCTTCCTTCCACTCTAACTATTTGGTCCCAGTTGGGGTGGTCACATTCCTATCAACTACAGGACACCACTGCCCACTCCAAGAATGGGCAGCTGATCTAAGCTGGGCCCATCTGAGCCTGTCTACAAAACCAAGAAAGAGAGTTAGTCCATCTCTTGTGGAGGAAAGTCAAAGATATGAAACTCCTAAATGACTGGAAGCCACACAGTGCATGAAAGAGGCCAATTTGCAGACAGAGAATGCAGAGACAACGAGAAGGCAAAGTGAAGCCAACTCAAACTCCCCATATTCGCCTCAGCCAGTGTGGCTTTGGCTTATGACACCCCAAGAATTTTCATCAATAAAAAGGTATCAGTGTCTATCTCCTAGCATTGTCTTAAAGATGGTCTGTGATGATGCAAAGTACTTAGCACAGAGCCTGGCCTGATCCGTGCTCTGCATATAGTCATTGCCATGGTTAAGATCATTGGTATCATTCTTCTTGTGAGCTTGGCATTCTAGAAACTGAGCAGTCTGTAGTTCCAACTGTGCTATTCCATACCTGTGTACCTTACACCCGGCATACCTCTCCTACTCCCCACTTCCCTCATCTACTCCTAATTCTACCTACAAAACCTTCCTGAGGCCACTCTCTGAAGCCCTTTAGTAAGAGGCAGTCACTTCCCTCTTCACACTGTTTGTCTCTCTCAACTGTACACTGATGTACATATCTAGCTAAGTGACTGTCTTCCCAGCTGACTGCAGGGAACCCCATGTTTCTGTTTCTCCTCTTAGCTTGAATCCTCAGCATCCAGAACAGTGCTTGGTCCCAAAGTGCTCTTCTCCATCCATCAGCATTCTGTGCCTGGAGAAGAGGACCTACAGAAACAGAAAGGCAGGCCTGCTGAAAGCTCCTCAATCTTCATGTTCCCTGCCTGACAAAAAAAGCACCAACTGATGGGAAACTGTGCTTGGAGCCTAGTAAAATTAGTGTCCAAAAAGCCAGGAAGGTTGCCTCCAGCTCTGAGCAAGGACCAGCAGATTTGAAGCCTGTGAGGCATAATGAGCTGGGATAAAGGGAGCCTAGAATGTGTCTGTCCATGTGTGAGAAGACCTAACGCCACCTCAGCCAAGCGAGGCCCTTTCTCCTGCTTTTCCCTCCCAGGCTCTGAGCCCCTGTGATGGACGTGTCCACATCCTCACAGCTGTGCAATGGGAGGGAAGTCTCAGCAAGATCGTGTGCACCCAGCTGACACTGCCTGCAGTCATTAAGGCCATGCAACTCACTAGCCTGGCTCTAACCCCATGTTCAGCAAGGACGCTCCCATGGAGAGTGTCCCTACGGGGCAGGAAACACACTATCCAGCTGATACGAATCTTTAAGTATTGTTAGAAGTTCAACACACCTGGCATGCCCAGTGCATCTTTACAAAAGAAAGCTGTGCCAAGTTGATCTGGCCACACATGGCTTGGGACACATGTTTGAGTAAAACCAGCTACCTTGGCCTCTAGTAATTGAACCCATTACCAATGTCCCAACAAAGACACCCACTTAAAGGCATTGGTTTGGCCACTTGTTATGAGATGGCCCACGTGAAACTCTGCCCAGTGCAAAATCTGGATATAGAAAATGGTGGTGAGGTCTGTGGATCACATTTTGTCTTGGAGTGAAGAGGCAATGAACAGAGGGAACCTGCATTCCTGTGTGATGAGATGCCTTTGTTCCTAACATGGCCCTTGTTCCTAACACATGCCCTTGAGCCTAACACGCAGCTTGGAAACTATAGAGTGTGGTTAATAGTCAATTTTGCTGAGACTGACTGAACCTGGATTCTAGAAAACTGAAGGCTAGATTCTGAGTCATGGCAAGTTCTTGCCTCTGTAGCTTAAACATCTCTAACTTCAGTTATACTGACTAGATTTGAAATAATTTTCACGTGCTAATTAATACCCTATATAGGGATTTCCCTATAGCTCAGATGGTAAGGAATCTGCCTGCAATGCAGGAGACCCAGGTTCAATCCCTCGGTCAGGAAGATCCCCTAGAGAAGGAAATGACAATCCACTCCAGTATTCTTGCTTGGACAATTCCAGAGACAGAGGAATTCTGTGGAATTCTGGTGGGCTACAGTCTATGGGGTCGCAAAGAGTAGGACATGACTAAGTGACTAATACACAATTAACAACCAGATTTCTATTCCTCACCCTTTAGTAAGATACAGGAAATGGACATATTTTCCCTAGTCTGGTTGAAAGGTTATTCGGAATCTGCTTTATTGGATTCTTTCATTGAACTTCAAACTCATACATCTTTTGGAGTCTGGAAGCAATAGAAGGTGGCTACCCTGGCTAAAGCGAGAAAAGTCTGAAAAAAGAAAAGGACGCATGTGTTTGGATTAAAAGGAGCATCTAATATCACGGGCCAAATAAACAGATATGTAGATCCACAAATGGAACATCCCTGCAAAGGAACAGAAAAACAGAAAATGCAAAAGTGCCCCATCCAGTTAACAAGTTCTCACATTTGTTTCAGTCAGTCAATCAGTTCAGTCACTCAGTCGTGTCTGACTCTTTGAGACCCTATGGACTGCAGCACACCAGGCCTCCCTGTCCATCACCAAATCCCAGAATTTACTCAAATTCATGTCCATCGAGTCAGTGATGCCATCCATCTTGTTCTCTGTCGTTCCCTTCTCCTCCCACCTTCAATCTTTCCCAGCATCAGGGTCTTTTCAAATGAGTCAGCTCTTCACATCAGGTGGCCAAAGTATTGGAGTTTCAGCTTCAGCATCAGTCCTTTCAGTGAATATTCAGGAATGATTTCCTTTAGGATGGACTAGTTTGATCTCCTTGCTGTCCAAGGGACTCTCAAGAGTCTTCTCCAACACCACAGTTCAAATACATCAATTCTATGGTGCTCAGCTTTCTTTATAGTCCAACTCTCACATCCATACATGACCACTGGAAAAACCATAGTTCTGACTAGATGGACCCTTGTTGGCAAAGTAACGTCTCTGCTTTTTAATATGCTGTCTAGGTTGGTCATAACTTTCCTTCCAAGGAGTAAGCGTCTTTTAATTTCATGACTGCAGTCACCATCAACAGTGATTTTGAAGCCCCCCAAAATAAAGTCAGCCACTGTTTCCCTTGTTTCCCCATCTATTTGCCATCAAGTGATGGGACCAGATGCCATAATCTTAGTTTTCTGAATGTTGAATTTTAAGCCAACTTTTTCACTCACCTCTTTCACTTTCATCAGGAGGCTCTTTAGTTCTTTGCTGTCATAAAGGTGGTGTCTTCTGCATATCTGAGGTTATTGATATTTCTCCCAGGAATCTTGTGCTTCATCCAGCCTGCCATTTCTCATGATGTACTCTGCATGTACGTTAAATAAGCAGGGTGACAATATACAGCCCTTCCCAGAACCTCCATGTGCGTTATCTCATTTAGTCCTCCTAGTGACTCTGATCTTTAGTTTTTATTTCACACAAAGAAAATGGAGATCAGAGAGGTTATCCAAGGTCACAGGACAGAGGAAGAATTTGAACCAGAGGGAAGCCCAGTGAGTTTACTGGATGGATGACTGTCATTCATTTACTGCATGGAGGTTAAGAGCACATGTTTTGGAGTCAAGCAGAGTTGTTTTCAGCTCACAGGTTTTCCATGTCCCAGCTAGGCAAAGGACCATGGCAAGTCACTACCTTCTCTGAGCTTCACTGTTCTCATCTGTAAAATGGGGGTGACAATGCTCCGCACCCTATGCTGATGTTACAAGTAAAAAATGAGATAATATATTAAGTGTCTAATGCTGTGCCAGAACACAGTTAAGCACACAATAAATGCGCCTTTTCCTCCTTCATGTTGTTCTAACTACTACTTTAGTAGGAGATACCGAAGTATGTCTCACCCCAAACTCTGTACTTATTCTACTGTCTCCCTTTTCAACATATTGTATATCTGTTCTTTCCTTCTTGTCAACACAATTTTTCTTCGCTTTCCTCTGGATTTCAATAAACCACACCTACCTGGCTTACCACATTTACTGGTTTTTTTGTTTGTTTGTTTGTTTGTTTGTTTTAGAAATTAATATCAAGGAATTAAAGATAGTTTAAACAAAATCCCATATATTTGGAAATTAAACATCCACTTATCAATGATGGGTGTATCTAAGATGGCTTACCACCTCTTACAGGTATCTGTCTGTCCTACTCCTTATTATTTCATTTAGTAAGCACCCCAGAACCCAGATCTAGGGTAGGAAGTCCAGCCCTGGTCCTTCACATGAGTCATCCTTTGGAGAAGAGCTTAGCCTGCTAAACATGTGTTTGCTTTTGGTTTGCATGTTCCTGCACCAAGTGAATGGATTTGAGGGTCTCTAGTAGTTAAGCTAATTAATTATAATTTTCCCATCTTTGGTGTTTTAGCTGGGATAGAGGTTTCAGGAAGGAGAGAGGGAGAGCTGGGTTAGGCGTATCCAGCTCAACTCCCATGTGATGTCTTTACTTCTGAATTAATTCCCTGGATAAAGTGCCCTTTCTGGCAACAAGATAAACAGGTTCATCTAGAGGTTTGGCTCGCTGGCACATAAAGCCTTTTATAACCCTAGTGGCTGCTTCTCAGCACCCCAGGCTCCCAGCCGCTGGTAGGGTACAGTGGCAGGCATTGTGTGCTCAGTAAGCTTTCACGCCCACTGGGAACCTGAAACACAGACGCTGCTCACCCTGCAAAGACCTTTCTGCAGACCTGCAGGGCAATGCCAAGGCGGCAGCATCAAATCTGCCCCCACTAGGCTGCAAGAAAGACTTCCACACTCAGTCTCCCCCAAGTTCTGAAGTGACAGGCCAGCTGCAAACCACTGGCTGGACAGAAGGCTGAGTCCTACACCATCAGGGCAGAGCACGGCTGTGCTGACAGCTAAGAGGTTGTCTGAGAAACCCTTCTTCTACGGTCATTTCTATTTTTAGGACAGTTCCATATTCCAGGAGCCTCTGCTATACTTCCCTACTTGAAGAGACAACTAAAGAGTTGCCACTGACCTGTTAAATGTTCTCCTTATAGAATTTATTTGTTTGGATGTATGCAACAGATGTTTAGTTTTGACCTTTTTATCCCCCAAGCACATGCAGGTTAGGACAGGAGGGCTGAAAATATTCACATTTGTAACAAAAAGCATTCAATAGACTTGATTATTTACTCTTAGACATAAAAAACAAATTAGCCATGCCTCTGCCTCTAGGCTCTTATTTACCTTAACATGGACAGCTTTGTAGAAGGTCTTGTAGCAAACCAAATGAGCCATCCAAAGTGAGCCATTAATTTTAGCCTTGAACTTGGGTGAACTTTGTTCTGCTGCTTGATATGAATCAGAGCCCAGGAAACTTAGAAATAGCATTATTCTGTTCTTGGAAATAAAGCATCCATTTTCCCTTGGGGATCAAAGGTTTTGATTACTCACAAATATACAGTCAAATAATTTTCAATAAATGTACCAAAGTGATTCAAGGGGGAAGTAAAATTCTTTTCAATAGTTGCTGCTAGAACAATCAAATATTCCCATGAGAAAAAAAAACAGAGCCTCAACTTTTGTGCCTCAACTTCTCAGTGCTAGCCACAAAATTTAATTTGAGATGGGTCATTGACTTAAAAGGAAAAGTTTAAACTATAAAAGCTTTAGAAGAAAATATCTCCAAAACTCAGGATTCTTAGTTCACCAAAAGTAATAGCCATGAAAAATTTTTTAATAAATTGAACTTCATTAAATTAAAGTTCCATAAGTCCATGAATCTTTGCTCATGGAAAGGCAACGTCAAGAAAATGAATAGGAAAGCCACAGAGTGGATGGAAACACATGTATCTGCCAAAGGACCTGTTATCCAAAGCATATAAAGAACTCCTAAAATTCAATAATAAAAAAGACAAACAACCTAATTTTAAATTGGGCAAGGGACTTCAGCAGTTTGCACAGAAAAATATACAAATGATTGATATGCACATGACAATGTGCTTAACATTGTCATCATGAAAATTCAAATTAAAAGCACAATGAGACATTCATTCACTTTAATGGCTAAATATTTTACAACTGACAGAGGTAAATGTCAGTAAGAACTCAGAGTAATCAGGATTCTCAACTGCTGCTGGAAATGCAGAATAAGTCACCTACTTTAGGAAGTTGTTTGGCAGTTTCTCATAAAGTAAAACATGTATCCTTCCAATGAAACCAACTGCACTCCTATTTGTTTATCCAAAAGAAATGAAAACACATTCACAAGTTGTCAATTGCTTTTCTCCATATCTTGACCAATCTCATTCCTTTCTGGAATTCCCTTTTTCCTATCTGCAGCCCTGATGTCCACATGTACAAATACTATGCATTCTCTTTATTTATTTATTTTTGATGTGGACCATTTTTAAAGTTGGGCTTTCCTGGTGGCTCAGATGGTAAAGAATCCGCCTGCAATGCGGGAGACCTGGGTTCGATCCCTGGGTTGGAAAGGTCCTCTGGAGAAGAGCATGGCCGCCCACTCCAGTATTCTTGCCTGGAGAATCCCATGGACAGAGGAGCCTGGCGGGCTACAGTCCATGGGGTTGCAAAGAGTTGGACACAACTGAGTGACTAAGCACAGCACAGCACATTTTTAAAGTCTTTATTGAATTTGTTACAATATTGCTTCTATTTCACGGTTTTGGATTTTTTGGCCAGGAGGCCTGTGGAATCTTAGCTCCCTGGTTAGGGATTGAACCCATACCTCCTTGATCACCAGGGAATTCCCCAAATACTATGCATTCTTAATGTCTTGTTTTGAGAAAGCTTGCTGGTTCCTTTCCCTTATCGTTATTCTCCAGGCCTGTCTTGTATTCTTTCTGTGTTCCTCATGTGCGTGTGTGCTAAGTCGCTTCAGTGGTGTCTGACTCTTTCTGATCCTATGGACCATAAACCACCAGGCTCCTCTGTCCATGGGATTCTCCAGGCAAGAATACTGGAGTGGGTAACTATGCCCTCCTCAAGGAGATTTTCCCCAATCCAGGAATCAAACCTGCATCTCTTATGTCTCCTGCATTGGTAGGTGGATTCTTTACCAGTAGCGCCACCTGGGAAGCCCATGTTTCTCATAGACCATCACTTTTCACATTGGTTACATATGGCATATCACCAGCCAGTCTCTAAGTTCCCATCTGACCTGATCCCTCTGGTCTGACATCTTCACCTGGCACCCAGAGCTTTATACAAGTTGTTTTGAACTAGTACTGAATGAATGACTGAGTGGACATATATTCATCCAATGACATGATGGACTTACGGTCAGAAGATCTTGATATAATGATATTTGATAAATTCTCTAATCTTATTTGCCTTTATTTAAGATAAAATAACTTGGTAGACTCTTACTTTGGGGACCTCCTAATGAACTATGCCACCCAACTTGCATGCCCCTGTATGGTCTCTTCTCACACTGACTTGAGATTTGACTACATGTCTGACTTTGACCAGTGGAACATTAGCAAGCAAAATCTTAACAAGTGCTGCAGATTGGGGCTTATCTTAGATGGCTGGCTCTTGGCAGCCCTGAGCTGTCATGTAAGAAGTCAGACTACAGGGCTGGAGAGACCACACAAAGGCCACGTGAAAGCAG
Source organism: Cervus canadensis (assembly GCF_019320065.1). NCBI lineage: Eukaryota > Metazoa > Chordata > Mammalia > Artiodactyla > Cervidae > Cervus > Cervus canadensis. The sequence goes on along the minus strand of NC_057386.1, from coordinate 54,383,408 downwards.
ACAAGCCTTAACACTTCGTGTAGAGGAAGAGAAGGCTGGCCATTTCAGTGTACCAGATGAGTCTAGTCCAGATTGCAGGATGAGGAGAAAAAATAAAACAGTTGTTCTTTGAAGGCAATAGATTTTTGAGTGATTGTTTGGAGATGTCATCTCTATCTACCCATTTTTGCTCCTTTAAAACTATATTGTAATGTGCATATATGCCAGGCTCTAAACTTTTTTGAGGGTTAGAACTATGTCTTATTCATCTATAGGTCCCTGGCATACAGCTGGTGCTCGATACATATATGTGACATTAGCTTAAAGCCTGACGTTTTCGGAATTTGGTTGAAGTCTGAAGCATTCTAGCACTATCTCACCTATCTTTCCTCATAATTTTCAAATGAGGAAAAATGTAGAGGTCACTTGATCATATGCCCAATGAGGAGGAATCTGCGGCTCAGAGAGGGAAAGGCACTCACCAGAAGCCACCCTGCCAAGGGCACCCTACACCTGGTCTCCTGTCATCCAATTGCCATCAGGGGCTCCAAGGAAGGACCACCAAGAATTTCCACCCCCCAGAGGTAGTCTTTAACAGAAAAACAAAACCTTTTTATTTTGGGTTGGGGAATAGCTGATTAACAATGTGATAATTTCAGGTGACTAGTGAAGGGACTCAGCCATACACATAGGTGTATCCCTTCTCCAGCAAACTCCCCTCCCGTCCAAGCTGCCACATAACATTGAGCAGAGTTCCCTGTGCTATATACAGGAGGTCCTTGTTGGTTATCCATTTTAAATATAGCAATCACTGCCCACTCTTAGCCAGAGGTAGTGTTTACAGAGACCATTCTGTCTTATTGCAAGCTTGTATTAATTTGTGCCCATTCACTCTTGCAAACTTTTCCGGAGATGACGGTACCCTAATCTTAGTGAGGAGATATGGGAAGGGAGGGTGAGGAAGACCCAGATGCCTGTGTGTTGGGGGTGGGGAGCTCCCCAGGCCTGGATGCCAGCGCTACCAGCCAAGCCACACCCAGCTGCACGCAGTACTCAGCGATCACCCCTGTCTGGTGGCAAACTGGCCAAGCACGAACCTGCAGCTGCTGTGGTGGCCTTGAACAGTTATGTTACTTTGGGGAAATTTTTACAAAATCATTTTAAATACCATGCAGACTTTGTAATCCAGGCACAGTCATCTGCGTTCTTTTAGAGCAAATATTCCTGAAATACCATTCGGTGTGTGTGTCTCTCCTGCCCTCACTCAACTTCAGGCCAGAGTGTATCCCTATTAACATTGCCTTGAAAGCTCTGGAAACAGTTCACAGCGCTTCTCTGTGGTTCCCTCTCTGGTTTTTATTATGTCTCATTTGAACTTCTAGCAAGTCCTTATTTTTCTGGGGTTGTGGGAGCGGGACAAGAGAACGGGAGCTAAATTTGGCTGGGGCCGGGGGGAATATTTAGAAGAGTACCCTCGATTGGACCCTAAAGATCCTAAAGCAGTCATTGCCGAACTTGGCTGCTCCCTAATCACTCTGGGAGTGATTTTTCAAACGCCCTAAATTATCCCCAGGTGGAAAACTAAAGAGATACATTTCTCATTCGTCTTCTTACTGTGAAAAAGTTCGCTCCTCAGCGCAGGCCCACGGCCCGCGGCGGGGGAGACCTGGTGTCCCGACGCCCTTCGCCGCCCGCCGGCACCACAAGGCTCCGGAAAGTCGGCGCGCGCGGCGACGCTACACTCGCGGCGGGGGCGGAGCCTATGGGCGGGGCCTCAGTGGGCGGAGCCGCGGGGCCCGCCCCCGAACGCCGCTGGGCGCGCGGGGCGGGCGCTGACGTCACTCCCGGCCGGCCGCGGCACATGGGCGGCCGGCTGCGCTGGGCCGGGCGCTGCGCTGGGCCGGGCGCTGCGGGGCCGCCGGCGCGGGGGGCAGCGGCCGCGGCGCGGGAGGGGCGGGGCGGGGCGCGCGGCCTCGCGCTCGCGCTCGCGCCGGGGCGGTGCGGGCTCTCCGCCTTCTGCAGCGCTCTGCATGTTTTTCCTTTCTTTTTCGCAATTTTGAGCGTTGTGCATGAAGAGAGGTTCGAGGCAGGTGAGAGCATCCCGCCCGCCGCGGAGGAGCCCGCGGGCACTTGGCGCGCTCCCCGAGGGTCGTCTGCGCTGGGAGCCCGAAAGTTCTTTTGGTTTTGTGTTTTTATGCAGATGTATTTATAAAGACATAAGTAATTATTTTTTCTTTTTCTTCTCTTGTCTCCACCGCCTTGAAAGCTAGTACTTTTGGCAAAGGACGGAGGAAAAAGCTCAGCAACATTTTGGGGGGAGGTTGGAGTGGTTTTTTTTTGTTTTTTTTTTAAAGAAAAAAAAATTGAGTGCATCGCGATGGAGAAAATGTCCCGACCGCTTCCCCTGAACCCCACCTTTATCCCGCCTCCCTACGGCGTGCTCAGGTCCTTGCTGGAGAACCCGCTGAAGCTCCCCCTTCATCACGAAGACGGTGAGCGCTGCCCTGCTGGCTGCCCCGCTGGGCACCCCCGGAGCATCCCCCGCTCCCCCACTCCCGGCACCCCGGCCCCGCTTGAATGAAATTGAGGTGCTCACCTATCGCCCCACCCCTCCTCCCCCGACAAAGGGAGGGGACGGTTCTGTCGTGGGGACATTCCGTGTTGCTAGTTGAGCGCCGGGGCCCCGGCCGGGCCTTGCGGGTCCTCTCGGGCGGCGCAGGTGGGAGACAGAAGTTGACAGGTCGGCGTCCCCGAGGTCGAGGTGCATCCACACGCGGAGCGAAAGCGCCAGCGCAGGGGCGAGGGGCGCCCCGCGTGCCCGGGAGTGAACCCCAGGGCCGGGCTCCAAGCGGGCGGGGGCTCGAGTCAGGGGTCGCACCGCGGAGCGGGGGTATTTGCGATCGTGCTGATCACAGCTCTTAGTTTTAGCGTTTGGAGCTCCCGAGGCGACAGCGGAGACGCCCGGTGTCCCGGGCTGGGTGCTTCAGGCCGGGAGATGGGGGCTGGGGTGGGCTGGGGGAGTGGTCCCTGGGCGGGGTGCCGCGCACGCCCCTGGCCCCCTTCACCGCGCACTTTCCCGGTAGGAGGGGAGAGCCAGGCAGGCTCACGTGTAACCTCACCGGAGCCTCCTCTGGCCTGAGCCCTTTCTGGGTAAGTCCCAAACCTTCCCCGGGCAACCCTGGCTGGGGCAGGCCCGGAGGGTTCCTGCGAGGAGGCGCCGGATCCAGTTGGTGCCGCCAGGGATTTGTCGTTTGGGCTGGGGGGTTTCCTGCCATAGGTATCCCAGGAGCAAATGTGAACGGTGAGGTGAGCCCTGCGGCTCAGGAGTGTAAAGTCTTAAAAGATCCTTTGGCTGCAAGCAGCCGGGTCATATGCGCATTTTTCTTTCCTAGGACAACCTGTTGCATTGCAAGAGCTGAGGGGTTTGGTTCCCAGTCTGCAGAACGGAGCTTCCCTCTTAAATCACCTTTAAGGAGGGGCACTTGGGAGGAAGGTGCTGCCTGCAGTCTTTTGCATCTGTGGGAGTTTCGAAGTCAGATTCTTGGGAGATGAGACTGTAGAGGATTAGAAGGGCTGGCATGGAGGCTGTGTTTCTGTGAGGAAGAAAGTCAGAAGCTAAATTCCTTAATCACAGATTTCACCCGCACTTGAGGACTAGCAGACTTGTCCAAATCCAGAGCGCTGGTTAAGGACCTAATGGGGTGAGGGATTCTTGCAGGTAGAAAATAGCTGTACATCTCCATCATAGATGCTCAGAGGAACCACCTTTTCTGGTAACTGTGCTCTTGACAGGTTCCATACAGGTATAATTTTCGAGTTCGATCATACCTAAGTGTTTGGGGAAGAGGAGGAAGAAAACACTTTTGTATTTTAAACCACACCAAAACAAGAAACTCCTTTTGTAAAATACAGTGTACCCCAGTGGCTTTAGAAGCAAACACATGTGGGCTGGGAAGTTCTCAGCTTTCCTCTCTAGGATGTGATCCATTGGTTAAGCTCCCATAATCCTCAGAGCCTCTGTGTCTTCATTGTGAATGGAAGTTGTCACTATTTGCAAGTTTATTATGAGATTTTTTGGGGGAGAAACATATAAAAGAACCAGGTATGTTAGTAGGTGCTCAATACAGGGTATCAAAGAAGGGCAGAGAGTCCCTGCTTTACCAAAATTAGCATTACTAATACACTGGCTTTCTAAATCTGAATGACCTCATATTGTCACTGTAATGAATTTCCTGGAAGATAAATTATGCCTAGTTATTGGCTGTTTTCTTAAAAATCACAGCAGTTGTATGTAATTGCAGGTGTTATTTTCCCACTGTGGATTTAAATTATTATTTGTCTCCTTAAATAATGCACTGAGGGCTGTGCTGTCTTGTTTATATCCTAGATCAGTCTCTATCCCTGTCCCGAGCACTAGTGCTTTCTTTCCAAAGTAAATAGGAAGATGTCGAAAAACAGGCAGAGATCCATGTCCTGCCTGAACTTTTAACTCTAGAGCCACAAGCAGCAGCAGCCTGAGAACAGCCCCGTACGTGTGGAAAGTAGTTTTGTAGCAGAAGCCAAGGAGGAGTGATAAAAAGTGAGACTTTTTCACTGTCTTTTTTAAACTCCAATATTATCCCTTGTTTTGCAGCATATAGTAAGGATAAAGACAAGGAAAAGAAGCTGGATGATGAGAGTAATAGCCCGACGGTCCCCCAGTCAGCATTCTTGGGGCCCACCTTATGGGACAAAACCCTTCCCTATGACGGAGATACCTTCCAGTTGGAATACATGGACCTGGAGGAGTTTTTGTCAGAAAATGGCATTCCCCCCAGCCCGTCTCAGCATGACCACAGCCCCCACCCTCCTGGGCTGCAGCCGACTTCCTCAGCGGCCCCTTCCGTCATGGACCTCAGCAGTCGGGCCTCCGCACCCATTCACCCTGGCATCCCACCCCCGAACTGTGTGCAGAGCCCCATGCGACCAGGTAAAGTCCCAGATGGTTCTGCCTTCCCCTGGGGAGGAGGGGAGCGAAGGGGGAGGACGGGGCTGACATGAACATCTTGATCCTCAGGGGTGCATCCGAAAGGGGGAGTCTTGGGTTTCAGCCACAGTAGTGGTTGTCCCATTTCAGCGAGCGCGTCACCCAGAGAGTCAGCTAAAGGCCGACTCTATGGAACCTACCCCTAGAAATTCTGACCTTTCAGGTCTGGCTGAGGCCTGGAATATGCATTTTTTATCCAGCCCCAGTGGGGATTCTAATGCAGCTGATCCAAGGACTGCAGTTTGAGGAATGCCAACCTGCGGTTAATGATTGGGATAATTCAGGCCCCTGACTCACCCGCGTCTCTTTTCCTCCTTCCCCAAGTACACAGATAACAGGGCCTTGCTAATGATTTGGGTGGACTGTCTGTATCATGCTGTGGTTTGCCTGTATTCGTTGTTTTTTGGCTGAAGGGGAACAAGATGTGAGTGAGGGGTGGGGGGCAGGTATCTTTTTCATCCATTTCAGCTTGTGTTGTCAGTTGAGAAACTGAGTCTTAAAGTAGGTCTCACCTTAAGCATGACTTAGCCTTCTTCAGCATCACATCCTGTCTTTCTCTTCACTATTCCTACCAAATTGTTCTTTTTATTTTATTTTTTTTTTCATTTTCATCTGCTCACCACACGTAATCCACTTTTATCAAAACCTACAAGGCTGGCTTTAAATGGTGTTGAAATATTGCACAAAAACGTTACCTGAAATGACCGGTACTTCAAAACCCACCCGCAAACGCTCAGATGTAAACACAAGTGAGGGCGCTCTGTCTCCGTGTCTTTAGCCCCCTGTCGTACAAAACACGCAGGAAGAAAAGCCGTTTCATTTGCACAGGTAACTGGGAACAAAGATGCAGCGGACAAATCGTCGGGAGGGTCACCGAGCCAGGGAACTTAGCTGCGGGGAGGCCAGAAAGCAGGACGGTGGGAGGCTTGAGCCGGAGATCTCTCCCGATCTCTGTGTCCTCGGCTCATGTAGAGTTTCTGTGGCACACAGCGCGAGATGAAAATGAAAGGAAATGGTGCAGAGGAGGAAGAGAATGCCCCTGCCTCGGAATGCCAGTATTGGACTTAAAGCTCTCCCATTCAGTCTCTCTGCGGCCCCTTCTTCGAAACACACTTTGAGTTATAGCTTCCAGGGTGCTGCCTGGAACAGCATGAAGTCTTAGCCCCTGCCCACCCCCGGGGGCCACAGAAGCTTGTGGAGACACCCTTTCCTGTGAGCCTGACCCCCTGTTACTTAGGACATACAGGGGTGTTCTCCCAGGAACAGATCACAAAATAAATAACCGTTAGAGCGAGAAAAGAGTCAGGAGGAAGGGCACAGAAGCCAGGTGAGAAGGCTTAGCTGCGCCTCTGTCATCTGCTCTGCAGAATGAGATGGACGGCTTTGCAGCAGTGGGACTTGACAAAGTGCTGCAGCCTTTCTGGGCCTCAGTTTCCCTTTTGTGCAGGAGGGTATCATTTTGGTTTGATTGGGTCATTGTGAAAATTAGAGATAATGTGTCTAAGGGGTCAGACGACTAGCACTAGATACTTCTTAATGAGAGCAATTATGATCATTATTCTGTTTGTGTCAGCTTCCATCACTTCTTCCAATGCCTGTCTTCTGAAAGACCTTCACAGAGTAACTAGTACTGTGTGTAACCCTTTGTTCTGCAGAGAAATGTCGGGAGATTTTGACCAATAGTTTTTGGCTTGCAGTGTTCTAAGCCTAACACTTACACTCAGTTGACAAGTTATTTCTCAGTCTTCTGTTCATGCATAGGATGTGTGCCATGGTAGAAATACTGCGGTTTTTTTTCCCCCAAAAGGCATGCTGGTGGGGGGGTCTCCACCCTTAGGTTCCTACTGAAAAATCAAGAATTGGGATTTTGGAGCTTGAAAGTCATTTGAATCAATATTGATCAACGACTTTCAGAAACTTGTGATGCCCTACTCAGACTTGCAGTCCATAACAAAGGACTCCTGCTTTCAGTGGCTGTCATTTTGTTAGGTTATAGAGTTAAAGATACTTGGATCAAAGGGGGCACTGGGACCTAGAAATAAGTTCTTCACTTATATGTTTTTTTTCACAACGGAAGCACACTTCATAAATAATACTCTTCAATTCATTTAAACTCAATGATATTCCTGACAAAAAAAGGAAAAGAAGTTAGAGCTCTTCTTAAAATACCCAGTGCAGATAAAATAACACTGCTGTTCTTACAGAGGTGATAATGCAACGTAAAATTCTAGGGAAGGTGGAGTTAATGGGTGGTATATCACAGGCAAACCTGAAACAGGAGAAAGTCCTTCATTATTCTGTGTAATCACAGTGGTGACCCAAATAGAAATACCGAGTAACCCGTGAGGAAAACAAATCCTGAGAAGGGAAGAGCACAGAGGTAGCTGTGAGCATTCCGGGAACTGTAGAATCTCAGTCTGCAGCAAGATTCCTCAGGTGAGTCTGCTGTAGGGGCTGCCTGTGTTTTGTGGGATGTTTGAGGGCATCCCTGCCCTCTGTTCTGTAGAAGGCAGTAAACCCTCCCCACCCCAACCTGTGACCAGTAAAAATGTCTCCTGTTACTGCCAAATGTCCCCAGAGGGCAAAATCGCCCCCTCTCTCTCCCCACCCCCAGCCCGCCCCGGAACTACTGACCTCAACTTGCGATTTGAACGGCCACATCTGGGCTTAATTCAGGATCCTGTCACACACATGGATGCCTTATACCTCCTGTAATGCATTATGGCAAAACTTTGGAAGCAGTCAGGAGACCTTAAGTTGCCAAGAAGAAATATAACATTAATAAGAGCATAGTTATCCACTTTTAGTTAATAAAACTAAGACATCAGGATAATCAGGAGATAATTGCAAAGCAATTTTGTTAAATATTTGTTTTCTACTCTCTGCTCAGCATGCATATTTTGAGTTATACTCAGTAGCATTGTACCATTAGTGCTACCTGTGTGGCTGAAGGGAAGTGAAAGAGATGACAAATTATGCATTTCTAGGTTTACCCCAAGTGTGTCTTGGAATGACAAGGTGAGTGTTCCTGTGAATTCTCTTACTGTTTACCCTGACTGCTCTCCAAGCCCTCTCCTATTTTATACACCCATCATTATTCTTCTCTTTACCTGTCTGTTCAAAGAATGAGTTAAATATCTGAATGCAATTTTCCTTGAAGAAATAACCCAGGGATCCGCTGAAGCCTTCTCTGGCAGTGGGGGTTATTGCTATGCTTTCTGGGCTGACATCTTAATCAGGAGCAGTGGTGGTTCCTGGATGTGGTAGGCATTGGAAGGGGCTTCTCACGCATTTGAGGTGCAGCTTCCTGGCCATTCCTGAGCCCGCAGGGATGGCAGGAGAGTCCTGACCACTTCAACGTTTGCATGTCAGATGCTATCAGAGGTGGTGCCGGGAGTGCTTTCCTGGAGGTATGTGCTGCATACGGAAAAAAGAAGAATCAGTTTGCCCTGAGAATTGAGTGATTGCTTTAAGGACAGCAGTCCCTTTAGGGAAAGTCATCTATAGCAGACAAAGGCAGAGTTATTTTTAAATCACATGCTTGTAAAGCCAGAATTGAAATTGTTTCCTCTGGTGGTTTTTCTTTGAATAGCTTGGAGGTGTCCTGCCACCATTAGACCCGAATTCAGCTGAGAATTATGAAGCCTCTCTTTCCCATTCTGAGCACAATCTGGGTTGTGGTGAGGCTGGTTAGGGAGTAAAGTGAAAACCCTTCCGTGTTGGGGTGAGGGTGAGGGTGGGGGGGTCGGGGAGACCCCACTGGAGCTCGGCAGGATGGAGGGGTGTGGTGGTCGGGGAGACCCCACTGGAGCTTGGCAGGATGGAAGGGGGTGGTGGTGTCCGGGAGACCCCACTGGAGCTTGGCAGGATGGTGGGGTGGGTGGTCGGGGAGACCCCACTGGAGCTCCACAGGATGGAGGGGTGTGGTGGTCAGGGAGACCCCACTGGAGCTTGGCAGGATGGAGAGGAGGAGTGGTGTCAGGGAGACCCCACTGGAGCGTGGCAGGATGGTGGGAGGGGGTGGGAGGGGAGACCCCACTGGAGCTTGGCAGGATGTGGGGGTCGGGGAGACCCCACTGGAGCTTGGCAGGATGGGGGGGTCGGGGAGACTCCACTGGAGCTTGGCAGGATGGAGGGGGTGGTCGGGGAGACCCACTGGAGCTTGGCAGGATGGTGGGAGGGGGTGGTCGGGGAGACCCCACTGGAGCTTGGCAGGATGGGGGGGTTGGGGAGACCCCACTGGAGCTTGGCAGGATGGAATCAGCGTTGTGTCTGCTCTGTTCCTGCTCTTGTAATGAGGTTCTGATGGGGAAGGGAGGGACCGCCATGGGATCCAGATTGTCATGTCGGGGAGATCTGTGCTGGGGGCCCTGAAATTACGAGGGGTCCTGCTGAAGCAACAGAGTTCTTTGGGCTTTCCTGACACCATGAGATGAAGCTTCGATTTCTCCCTGCCCTTAAGCGTGTGCAGTTCATGTACCTTCCCGTCCCACATGCTGGTCACGTCTGCAGGTTGGGAGTGCTCTGAGTTGAGGTGCACTGCGCCCCATGTGTCTTGGGAGTGCTTTCCATTCATCGGGATCAAGGAGGCCTTGAGGGGAGAGCATCAGCTTTGTCCTTGAAGCAGGCAGACTTTTCTTGGTTCCAGTTCATCTTCTCCACCACACCCTGCAGAGGACAGGGGCGCCCTGCTCTCTTGGCTTTGCCGTCTGTAACATTCCTGGGACTGCACATCCTCGCCTTCTGGCAGGAGGTGTTTCTGGACAGGGGTGCAGAGTGAGGGTGACTAGGCGCTTACAAGCATCAGCTCTGGGCCCAGGGACTTGGGTTCACAGCCTGGACGTACGCTGGCTTGCTGTGTAACTTTGGGTCCATTTCCTGACCTCTTTAAGCCTTGGTGTTCCCATTGGGAGAATGGACACTGGAAACAGTCACCTCCCATGGGGTGTTAGCAGGCTGTGTGACACAGGCCTCCTCCGAGCTTGGATCTGGAGGGATGTCGTGGTTTGCCAGCAGGGAAAGGAATGGCTTATTCCCAACCCCATTCTCCATTTAGGGATGTGTTTCATCCAGCGCCCTTCCCTCTGCAAAACTAGGACATGAGGTGTTTTGTGGTCCACCCCCACCCCCGGCACCACTGCCCCCCACCCCCCGCGGGCCCTATACCCTGGAGGCTGCTTGACTTTTCGGCCTCATTCTGGATTAGAACGAGCCACTTCCCTGATGTTACCCCAGCAGTTTCTGGGTTCGCACCTCATGTCCTCCAGTGTAGACACGGCCGCTTGCCAGGTGCCCAGCCCCCAGCTCCCTCGTGCATGAGCCCCAGCGACCCTGGCTGCCTGCCCTGGGCACGTGGCTGTGCCTCGCGGAGCTCGCCCGGCCTGGGTGGCGAGCTGGCCGCCTGCCACCCCCCGCCCCCACCCTCTCTTCCCTTCCCAGGCACGCTGCCGCGAGTGCAGCGAGCGATCGTAATCCTGACCCTGACCCTGGCACGAGAAGGCCGTGCTCCGAAGGGCCGTTCCCATGCCAGGGAAGCCTGCTCTGCCCCACGTCCTAGCCAGACCCCAAGTGCCCAGCTGCCCAGAGGCGCTGTCTGCTCTGTGCTGCTGCGGTGGGCAGGCTTCCTGCAGGCCGGCTCCTGCCAAGGAGCTTGGCAGAGGCTCTTCAGTTCAACCCGGTGTCTACCAGATGAGAAAAATAGCAGTGTAAAGACAGAACTAGGTAGAGCAGAAGAACGGGTGGGGGGAGGTGGGAAGGAGGGGGCTGAGATAACATCCCGGAGCAGAGCGCCAGAGGGTGAGAGACAACAGTGATGGACTGGGTTTCACAGAAGCCTCCCCGCCAACCAGCACTAATCACTTGTACCCAGGAATCATTTTTTATGTCTCAGCAGTGAAGATGGAGGGAAGCGGGAGGGTGGCAGTGGAAGCATTAAGACTGAAAAAGCTTTGGAAGAGAATAAACGAGAGAGGGATGGGGCGGTGCAGGGCCTGCATTTGGTTCTGTGATGGGAAGGGCCGAGAATACTGGGGCCAGGTCGTATCCCACTTTATTATACTGTTTGGTGTGCCCCCAGCACATGTCTTAACCGGAAACCACTCAACCACTGTTGTGGAATAAATTGAAATGTGCTTCCGACATAGGTGCTTGCTGGCTCACCGTTCAGATGTCCAAAATCAGGATGACCTGTGTTTGATACGTGGGTCATCCAGGCAGCGTGTCACTCTTGTCGGGCACAGGATCCCACAAACAAGCACACCTGGTGTCAGTCCCGTCCCTGCCACGCTCGCCCATGCTCTTGGACATGTCCCTTAAACGGTGTGAGCTTTGCATTTTCCATCTGGAACTTCGGAGAAATCCTTGGACATGCCTCCTAGGGTTGTTGAAGGACTGCTGGAGAAGACTTGGCACAGTGATGGGCCCACAGCAAACGCCCAGTCACAGCTGCTCTGAGGGCGTCCTCATTCCCGTCTGGTCTCATCTCTCATAGGAGGACCTCATCTCTCGCTGGGTTCCTGGGGAGTCTCCATACCTCTCCCTTCCTGGCCAGTTAAGGCCTCTGGAGTCGGCATTTCTCCTTTGCTTCTCTGCTGAGTCTTGCTCACTCCCTTCTTCACCTCTGAGTTTTAATTAACCTTGGATCGCTAACTGTAGCCGTTATTCAGTCCTCCTTGCTCATGAGATTAAAAGAAAATCAGACGAGCAAAACGTGGCCCAAAGAAGTTCTTGAGTAGACGATTTCTCCGTGACACATATGGCTAGCAAATCAATCAGTCAATCAGTTGATGTTACTATTGTGAATTTTTACGAATAGGCAAGAATCCCACTTGAAGGAAATACAGTGAACTCAGGGGTAAAGAAACCATACAGGCATGTTAGGGCGCCAGGAAAGGAGGAAAGTCTAGTCCATCCTCCTGCTTACAAGCAGGACTTTCCAAAAGCATTCCAGAATGATTCCTCCTCCCCCCCAGAGGTCCTTTAATGGAGAAATCTTGACTCTTTCCACACACTTATCTTCTTATCCTCAAAGTAACATCTTTGTTGGGTTGATGTGAGGTTTCTGATGTCCATGAAGGCCAGCATGGCGCCTCCCATAATAAGCCAACCCTGACCCACAGCGCCTCCCATAGTAAGCCAACCCTGACCCATGGCGCCTCCCATAATAAGCCAATCCTGACCCCGATCAGTCCTGTCACTTTCCTCTTGTCAACACTAGAAAGACGAGAGGGCGACAGAGGAAGCCGTCAGAGCTGGGGGCACGTGGATGATCCCCAGCAATAGCATCAGCTGTGGATTTGTGTTTCCCCCGGGGAAGACAGACAAGGGTATGATTGGACTGCTGGTCTCAAGGAGATGGGAGTTCAGTAGGGAAGATGGAACATTTAGGTGAAACAATGAGTGACAGAACAAGCTAGCATGTTCCAGGCCAAAAGCTGAGTCCACAGAGGCCTCCAATATCTACTGAAAGAGGAGGGGGAAAGAGCCCGAAAATGAGTAAAACCTCTGAAAATTAATGTGGGGGCAGTGCCATCCGTCAGGGCTGCCAGATCTCAGGGAAGCAGCCGCTGCCTGGGGCGGGCCTGGGGGTGATGCTTCTTGGGGAGTCAGGCCTTCCCGGGTCTCCTGGTGCTGGAGGAGCAGGGGTGGAGAGCAGCAGTGGGGTGGGGAGCATGGAGGTGGGAATGGCCGTGGGTGTCCAGGGAGCAGGGTGTCGATCCTGTTCAGCTGGTGCAGAAAACTCACATGAAGGAGGCAGGAATATGAGTCTGCAGAGGCAGGTGCCAGCCAGGCTGGCAGCTTTGTAAACGCCAGGCTCCTGAGCTTGAACCTGGTCCAGGAGGCAGTGGGGAGCCATTGAAGGTTTCTGAGTGGGGAAGTGGCATGTGGATGTTCCCTCTTGGGTTCAAGGTTGGATTTGAAACATTTTTAGATACTTCACAACAGTTTCCTCTGGCAAACCGGGACTTCCTTATTTTTGTTGTTTGGAAAATAAACACTCTTCCTTGAACATCAAACAGCTTTTCAAAACACAGTGTTCTAATGATCTAGAGAAAGTAATTCAAAAACACAGGGTTTAAGTTTCACTTATAAAGCCCATAATTTTGGTGATTGGGGGAAACCCTCTTTGGCAAGAAAAGAGTTTGAGGGATGTGAACAGTTTAGAATTTAAAAAAAGTCCAAAAGTGGGCCTAATCTCACAGAAGCATAAAAATAGATTTTAATAAACCCAATCCGTTAACATTCATGACTTTAAAATGCCTCTATATTATAAAGCTTACTGGGTTTGCAAACAAATATGTTAAACCTCTTTCTGTGAGTGTGGGTTTTGTGCCTTTTGGTGTATCTGTATGTGTGATTGTGAGAGAGAGGGAGGGAAGGCTCCAGTGATAAAGTAGTACTTGATTATAAGGATTACCTGCAGCAGTACTATCAGGTTAAAACACTTAGGCGAGTGTTTGGCCAGCTTAGTGATTTTACTCCTGAGAGACAAAGGAATCCTTATTACAGTTGTGTATTCTTGAGTCCTGACCTTGTGTCTGTGGCTCTCTTCTCCCCTGAAAACCGGAATTAATTGCATGCCATGCAGAGATCAGGTGGCTGGGGGTGGGGTGGGGGTTGTGCTGAATTGCTGCTGGAGGAAAAGGACTTTGTGGGAGCAGACGGACTCTTGGGGGAGGGAAGGGGGCTGCTGAACGGCACCTGCATGAAGTAGCTCGCTCAGGTACCCCTGAAGTGTTTCTGAGATCAAGCCAAGATTACAGAAAGCAGGAGGAGTTGCCATAACCCAAATCAGTTCACTTAAGAAAAAAAAAAAAACAACTGTGTGTGCAATTTCACCTCCAACTATGTACAGTAGACAATTACAGGAGTGTTGGCAGAATCAAGCATCTGTTGGGGAAAAACTATACAGTGCTTGTTTCTGTTAAATTGGCTTCTGGTGGATACACACTCCATGACTTAATATGAAAATCCCAAAAATGTTTTCCTTCCTTTCTGACTTTAACAAGTATTGTTACTGTCTCAAGCTCCTAACCATCCAGCTCATAATGGGAATCCAGTCTCACTATCTGTTCTGAAAAATGGCAGTTCCATTGTCAGACAGATCTCCTAAAAGTTTTGTTTTCAGAAGTTTAATCTAGGATTTTTTTTTTCATTAATGATTTTTGGAAGAATGCTTTGGAATTTGGGATCTTGTAATAAGAGACGACTTGTGGCTAATTAAGCCCCTTTCTGTCTCAAATCTTGCCTGGGAGACCCTGGATTCCTAAAAACAATGAGCGCACACTGCCGGCAGAAAGATGCTCCAGGGAGCTGCAATACTAAATCATCTGTGACAAAATGTTCTCTTAGACAGTGGGGTTGCATAAATGGATCAGCAGAAATAAGCGCCTTGGCAGAAGCTTCTTGAGTGGGAAACAGCAGTGCTTTCTTCTGTAATTGGCTCTGGGTAGCAGTCTGCTGGGAGGTCCTTGCTGGGGAACCCACGCTTGGGCCGTGGAGTAGAGAAGGAAAGCTTTGCTGCCGCTCTGTAAGTGTCTTCACACTTAATGGAAAGAGTTAAGTGAGATTGGCCATTCGGGCCCAGTACATGCCTCCTGAATTGAACGGGCAGAGTGAAGGTTTGTTTGGGGAGGGATGCCACCAGGCCCTGGCCAATGGGACTCAAGGCTGTAAACCAGATGAACAAGATCATCTAGATAGGCAGTCATCAGATTACCCAGAACAGATACTTCAATACCCCAAGTCAGGAAGAGTTATTCTAGGGAGGGTGGCAGAGTCAAACTCTGGTCTGCCCAAAGGATTGATCAGAAGACTTAGTTCACTTTAGAATGGATTTATTGTGCTGTGGACTTAGTTAGTATCACGGAAGGAGATTATGGAGGCTTTTACTAGAGAGAACTTTTAAAATAGGATGGAGATCTCATATCCAGTTCGAATAACATTGCTTTTAGAGGTCAAATGCCACTGAAAGATTTATAGAAGAAAGAGTAAATAATATAAAAGGTAAAGATAGAAATAAAGCCTTGATAGAGTTTCTGAAGATAGGAAAAGGAAAATTTGTAGAACTAACTTCATAGGGATTTGGTAGAATTCATTTCATCACAATTGATTTCTTTTTATTAATTTGTTTTCCAGGGAAGTTGTGTGTTTTTTCCCTCACAGAATCTAAAGTATGTTTATTTCAAATGACCAGTAACACCTGAATGAATTTTAAAATGATATTTATATTCAGGTCAAAAATAGTTTAGCACTGTAAATGAAATTAATCCAGACATATCAGGTCTCCTAGTGATATTTAGTCATTGGATTCCTTAGATGTTTAAAAGTAAAAGGAAGTTTCAGTATTACAAAAATTAAGTGTAAAAGAAGCAATTTGAGTTTACTTACATTCTACTTATTTCTCTTTTTACCCTCAAGCTTACTTGGGAATAACATTGCATTGATTCACATTTTGTGATCATTTGATCTTGCATTGATCAAACTGAAATCTGTATCTTTGTGTTCTTTGTAAAGATATTACCAAACACATTAATTATGCAAATAGAATTTTAGAAGGCACATTGAACTTATTTGAGTACTAAACAGGCTTTAAAGGCCTTCTCTGTGTCTGTACATTGATGTTCTTAACCACAGCATGTATCAGCAAGGAGTGAAGGAATTTCTCTCATTCAGCTGCGTCAGTAATTCAGATTAGTGTGACCACCAAGTTGTGGCAGTTTGTCTGTGTCTGCCCTCCCCCACCTTGTCCCCATCTACTAAAGTTTCCTCTTTTTGAGCTTAAATTTTCATACAAGTGCATGGAACCAAAAGAGCACTTTTGTTCATTTTCATCCCATCAAAAAGGATGCCATGCAAGGGTTTTCCACATGAACTCATCACCCACTGGAGCAGACTCCTCTCCTTCTTCCTTTCCCCTCACTGATGGGCAGCACTGTGTGGGCACAGTTCCCGTCCTGGCTTAGATCTTAGAGCCAAGACTGACCCGCTCTCTAACCCTTCTGCCTTTGCTTTCGCCTCTGTGAGTGGGGATGGTGAACACCCGCTTCAGCTTCAGGTGCTTCCTGGAGGAGTGAACGAGGTGCTCTGTGGAAAGCACTCAGAACAGCAGTCAGTCTGAATGGTAGGTGACACCACTTTCATTTGTTCTGCAATGACGAGTTTTCTCTTTTCCTACTTCCATCGTGGGAACAGGTTTTGTGCTGTAGCAATCATGGCCAGCAGTAATTGCTGTAGCCACGCTCTCTGCCTCTTGTAGGGAAGAAAGGGTGATGGATGCTCCCAAGCTGGGAGCACCCTCTGTACTGACCTCAGTGAGAAGCTCTCCAGCCCCCACGCCCCGCCAGCCCTCTTTGTGGTTCTGTAACAATAAATGCTGTCTTCCTTGGGTAGGTCTATGTCTTCTGTCTCCACCCACCTTGCCGTCCTCTGACTCTGGGCCTGGAAGACCTGGAGAGACTTAACGGGGGAAATGGGACAATTCCTTTCTCTGTGTGCTCTCCAGCTTTTCCAGGTGCTTCTTCCTCCTTTCTGGTGACACCTTTGGGTCATGGACTGGGAGACAGTGGGGTGCAGCGCAGAGGACGTGGGACTGTGGGCTTCCATGGTAAAACCGCTAGCTTTCTGCTCCCATGGTGCGCAACTGTCAAACATTTCCTTAACCCTCCCTGCAAGATAAAAACATGGCAGAGGGTGCCTCCAGAGAGGGCAGATAGAGCCTTCTGTCAGAATAGAATGGAAACCCAGAAAACAGAAGTAAATTACTTGGAAGAAATTTGTGAAAATAGTTTTCACACCGAGGGGAACTGGAAGTCGATTAATTTAAGACTTGGGATTAACCTGATGTGACTTTGTCTTTCAGCCGGATTAGCGATCTGGCCTTTTTGGCATGGGTCTTGATACAGTGCAGAATATACTATACACATGGGTGTGGCAGGATAGACCTTTTCAAGGCACAACAGTCCTGTCTTAAGGATGACAAAGTACATCATCATCAAACTAGGCAAGACTTCCCTCTTGGGAGGCGAGTTTGGTTTCAGGGAAAGCTCCCTCAGCCTGTTTTCACTTCCAGTCACATACCTCTGAGCTTTTATAAAAGACTAGGCACCCTGCTCCTAAGTTTAAATGAACTAAATGCATATGAAATCATGGCCATAGTCGTTATGTGTTCAGGCCAGGATGGTGCTGAGCATTTAGTGTAAGCGGTTGTAGGAAATCAAGTCATATTAGAAAGGAAATTGGTTTCTGGAATTTACTCTGCTCCCAGGAGCATTGGCTCTTGTGGATCCATCGCCAAAGCACGTTTTCTCTTTTCTTCATCCGTCTTTCCATTCTGATTACAAGCCGCTTAAAAATAAATGTAGGCCTATCTCAGTGGCCAAAAACCATGGAGATCAGGATTAAATAATTTTAAGGCAGAAATAACAAGCTTTGATTAATGCTGTGAGGGTTAAATGACTTTAAATGGGCCAATTAGTGAACAGATCTGGAGAGTTGTCCCTCAGTAAGTGTTAACTCAGAGTGAGAATCTGGTATTTAAACACCACTTTCTAGAATGTTTTGAACTTGTAGTTCAGAGTTCTGGAGGCTCACTGTTAGATTTCTGAGTTGCTGGGCTGAGTCTTTGCAAGCCTGTGGTGCTTCTTTAGATACACTAACAGATCTAGTGTCTGGTCTCAGCTGTGCCAAGACCACCCTCTCTTGGTTTATCAGCCTCTCTTGGTTTCACCTCTTCATTTGTAAGATGGGAATAATCTATGTTTTTCTAACTTACAAATAAATATAAGATAGCCAATTAGAAAACTGAGCAAATTAAATTCAAATTGAAGTATAAGTTCTGTTAGTGTTATTATCTCCATTGGGTTTTAAATGGCAAAGGGGAAAATACATAGCAATAATTGCAGGGCAGGCCATTTACAAAACACTGAGTTTGGAAATCAGCTAATCTAGGATCTGGCTTCCTAGATGGCGCTAGTGGTAAAGAAGCCGCTTGCCAATGTAGGAGACATAAGAGACACAGGTTTGATTCCTGAGTTGGGAAGATCTCCTGGAGAAGGGCATGGCGACCCACTCCAATATTCTTGCCTGGAGAACCCCATGGACAGAGGAGCCTGGTGGGCTACAGTCCATAGGATCGCAGAGAGTCAGACACGACTGGAGTGGGTTCGCACACACACACTCGCAGTCTAGGTTCTGGGTCTGGTTTGCATCGACGGGTGGTGTGTCTCTGGACAGGTCATTGAATCTCTGAAGGTCTCAGTTTTCTTATCTATCAGACACGGGTGCTATTTTAAGCTCCATGACCCAGTATTATAAGGCTATTATGAACTGAAAGACTAATATTCAACTTCTGGTGCAAAAAATGTAAATTTTCTTAGGGTGATGGTACCACTCCTAAGCTGGTCAGTAGATTGAGAGTCTGATGTTCTGCTACTCATAAAGGATGACAGCGTTCAAAGAGTAAAACTGAAAAGCAAAAGCTATTTGACACCATTGAGGGGGGAAAGGCACAGCATTAAAGCTCATTGCTTCCTAAAACTTGGTCTTCAGCCCGTTCTGAATGGGAACTACTGACTTCTCTCTGGTGTTCAGCATTCCAGAGTAACCCTGAAAGCAAGTTTTCTGGCTGAAATCACTGCTCCAAGGGTTAGAGGGTTTTTTTTCTTTTTTAGTGGTGGTTTATTAGCCAGAGAAATAATTTTTTAAAAAGAGAAGCAGGAAAACCCCAAGGCCCACAGCTAGCTCTGATGGAGCTTCTCTGGAGGGCCGCGGCCCACTGTGCCCTGGCCTGCCCCTCTGGGTGGCCGGGTTTCCAATGGAAGGAACTTCCCATGCAGCCGGTTTCATCCCAGCTGCTTGTGATGGATTAGGAGGTGCCTGGAATGTCTTGAAAGCCTGAAACTTGGTCTGGGCTCAGTGGAAAGAGCTCTTTGATGGATTAGGGATGTCTGCCCTCAGCAGAGGTAGGACCTTATTTGTGCCAGGTCTTTGCTGTCCCGACAGAGTGGGTTGGGAGGATCCTTCGGGACTTGTCCCTGCAGTGGGCAGAAGGTCAAGGGCTCGGGCCAGTGCTGCTCCCGGCTTCCTGGGAAAGTGCTTATCCAAGTCCCTGGCAGGTACTGGTCCGCTCTCAGCAGGAGGCTTCCTCCGGTTAGTGTCGCAGGATGGAAGAAGGGAAATCTGTCGATTCTGTACCATGGTCACTGGACTGGCGTCGAGGGTGGAAGGAAGTTGTCATTCCAGCGGTCGCCATCGGATTCCCGTGGAAACTTCGGCGCGCAGACCGGGGCGCTTGCCGCCTCCAGAGGCAGCCACGCACGGCGGAGCACGGGCCGGCGGAGCACGGGCCGGCCGACCGTGGCGGCAGAAACCCAGGAAACGCTGCCCTCGGAAGGACCCGGAGGCTGGGCCCTCGGGACGCTGCACACTGTGATTCTTGACGTTGAAAACACAAGTTCTGTTACCTGAAAGATGGAGAATTTACCAACCTGTGTAGGTTTGAGGATGACCCTCAGGTATCCGTGTTAGCAGTTCTGAAGTTTACTTCTCTTCCCCTTCGGAATGTGCTGGATGTTTTTATGCTCTTGATATGCTTTCCTAGCGGTGTTTAAACTCTTCAGATTTTCCTTTTTGTAAAGCACACTCAGGGGAGAGAGTAGAGTGATTTTTGCAGCTCCCCCAGTGTGCTTCCCCCAGCCAAATGTCTTGGAGACCTAACTTCCTAACTTTAAACCCATCAGCCACACTGTGCATGCTTTGTGTGCGTGCTAAGTCACTTCAGTCATGTCCGACTCTTTGTGGCCCACCAGGCTCCTCTGTCCATGGGAATCCTCCAGGCAAGAATACTGGAGTGGGTTGCCATGCCCTCTTCCAGGGGACCTTCCCTACCCAGGGATCAAACCTGCATCTCTTATGTCTCCTGCATTGGCAGGCAGGTTCTTTACCACTAGCGCCACCTGGGACCACAGGGTCGACCACCTCGACCACACCAAAGGATTAATAATAACTGCAACTTATTGAGCACTTACTGTGTGCTCCCAGTAACCAGGGTCGCTGTGTAACAAGGGTCAGTTGCAGGAGTGAATGGGGCCACGCGTGAAGTGGGCTCAAGGTTGAACACTGTCTGGAGAAGCAACAGGTTCACTGAACGTGGACCTGACTTCCTCCGCTGCTGTGGTTTCCTGCCGTTTCCAGTGACTGCACTTGGGCTCTGCATACGATTAACTTGCAATTATCCTGAGGCCGATTAACCAGTTTGCAGATTAACCAAGGTGAAGGCTCACCTGGGCCTGGGAGGCGCTCATCAATTCAGCTGCCCTGCAATTAGCTGGTTCTGGTTGACTGCATACCCCGTGCTCCGGGAGGCTGAGGGCTGGGCTGCTGCAAGGGAGGGAGCTAAGCGGCAGTGTCTTCTAGGACCTTCCACCCCTTTCAACCAGAGGAGCCCGCAGGCCCGGCAAGTCCCGCAACCTCCAGCACATCTCCTGGGGCCCCAGGGCTCTGGCTGTGCCCCCGGTAGCTTCCAAGTTGGGGAGATCAAGTTGGCTAGAGGGCACAGTACCTTTGACAGTCCTGGAGAGGAAGTGATCTAGTGTGTTGAAAGAGGCTCAGCGAGCAGGGGCCCTAACCCTCCCTTTCCTCCCTGTGAACCCCCACCCATGGCCCCCCCAAACATGTGGGTTCGCAGGCTTGAGTCGGTGAGCAGTGGCTACCTCCTGTGGTCAAAGGAGGCCGAGGCCACATTGACAGTGAGGCAGGAGTGGCCCACAAAAGCAAGGCATGTGCCAGCCTGGAGCATACACAGCCTAACCCTGGAGCCAACCTCCTGCCATCCTGGGAGTGATCTCAGCTGTGGGGGGAGGAGCCTCGAGTCCAGGGTAAACTCCACATCTTGAGAAAGTGCCCGTGAAGGACTTTGGTCTCTGGTCCGTCAAGGAAGAGCAAGCCTTTGCTCAGGACATGCTCGCTGCGCCTCTGTGGATTATCTGGTGTTTAAGCGGCTTTCGCGCAGGCGCCTGGCACGACCTTCCACCTCTGACTCCCGGCTCCTCCCGCACCTGCCCGGCCCGGCCGCGGTGCAGTCAAGGCTGCCGGCGGCTGCAGCCCCTCCTCAGCCTGGGCCATGGGTTTCCTCGGGTCCTTCCCTTTGGCTCACGTTTTCCCAGGGCTGCCTGTGTGTACAGTCTAGATATCACATTTTATTAACACAAAGAAATCTGCTCTGGCTGCCTGGCTCTCAGAGTCACATGGAGAGAAATGTGCTCCTTTGCTTCGCCAGCCCCCAGCTCTGTGCGGAATCCAGCCGCGGGCTGGGCACCGCGCCAAGCTTACATTTCACTTTGGAACACGCTTTCGCATCACTCCTTGGCAGAACATCCACGGCGGCGTCTATTTGGGGAGTGAGTTAGAGAAGTGTTATTTCCCTCTTCTGAGTGTCGAGAGATAGGACCTTTAAAGCATGTTTGACTGGCCACCGTCCCTCTTGTCTTCAGGGGGCCCAGGTAACACGGTGATCCAGCGAAGCATGGCCGTGGCGGGCGGGAGAAGCCCCCTCCCAGGTCCCCCTGTTTCCTAAGTCAGTAAACAGCCAGGACTGCCTGGGACAGAGACACTCGGGCCAAGGTAATAACATCAAAACCAAAGTCCTGGAACTCTTGAGTAAACTAGTGACCCTCCCAGATAAAACAATTTTGTTGTCCAAATCTTCCTCTCCAAAGATCTAAGACTTTTCAAATGCTGGTCCAAGGCCAGCCATTGAAAGAAAGAGCTTCAGCAAGCCTCCTGGAATGGCAAACACTGTTAAAATAAACAAACGAACCTCTTCCATTCAGTTTTCCCTTACTAGTCTATTTTTATTTCTGCCTCCCCCCCAAGTACTTAACATTTTGTAGTCCCCTCCCTTCTGCACCCCTGCTCCCATCCGCACCTCACTTTTCTCTGGGACCTAGCTCATTGTTTTGCCTTCAGTAGCACACATATCTAATTTCAAAAAGAGGAACTAGGGGAAAGGGGTGATGTAATCTCCTCCTTTTGGTGTCGGCTCATACACCGTTCTTACAGGTGGATACCTAAGCCTGACTCGGGTTTGAAAAGAACTTTGGTTCTGGAATTTTAAACCCTGATTAGGAAAGATCAGAATGGTTAGAACACAGATTTATTGGAATCATACTGCCCTCTCTTTTCTCAATGAAATCGACCCCTCTTGAAACAAACAAACAAAAAATTGAAAATAAACTCTTTTTTCCCATATTGTGCCAGCCCATACATCCTTTGGGGATTTTCCAAGTGCCAAGTCTTATTCTAATCCTAGTGTTGACTACCTTGGAATGTTGCTTTTGCTGTCAGTCCCATCTAGCCAAACAGCAACTAATAAAGATTTAAAGAAACTTTTTCCTCCACAAGATGCATACGGCAGCTGCTGCTTCATAGAACAGGACCCCATGGGAACCCCTCCCCCCATGAGAAGGGTGCCCAGAATCTCGGGGACCAGGATGCAGGCTCTCCTGCCAGGCATCTGGAGAAGTTTCTCCTTACTCTGCAGAAGGGAGGGGGCAGAAAGCCATGCCACCTGTCTCCAAAACCTGAAGGTAATTAGCTTTAAAAATAATGCCAAGTTCTCATGGTGATGGTAGAGGCCTCAGCGCAGTGGGGGGTGGAAAGAGGGCTACTTCAGAGAGTAAAACTGTTGCAATCACATTAGTCATTTCAGGTGAGGTCAGACAAGGTTATTGGAGAGATGAAAGTTGCCCTGCAGTTTCAAAGAGATCTCCTGAAAGCATTGAGAAATGGTTGAAGTTCAGACGCTTTGTTCCCCTTCCCCTTATAAGCAAGACAGGTTTTTTGGTTTTCTTTTTTTGTCTCTTTTTCCTTTTTGATGGGCAGAAGCTCTGGTGGACGCCGGGGATGGTCTGATCTGCAGTCTGGCAGGTGTGTTGTGTGGGTCACCTGCTTTCTGTGTTGGCCACGGTGAACGTGTAAGCTCTTGGCTCGCTGCCATCTGCCACCCAGCAAGACGGCACCCTGAGGCAGCTACCCTCTGCCCTCACTTGGGGGAGGGTTCAGGGAATGTGACTTCGTGATATAATTAGCTGATGCCAGGCACAGTGCTTTTCTTACTGCTTTGAATGGCAGGACACCTACCACTCAGAATTGGCTGTGTTGGGACTCCTTTGAAAATCAGTAGATCAAGTGGCTGGGCCTGAGTTTGACCTATTCTCATGCCAGTGTGGGTACTTCAATCCCGTGAGAGTTTTGCATAAAACAGGTGGAGGTGTGTTGAACCCTATGTTCCCCAGAGCATGTTCTGTACCCCTGTTTGTGGGCGTCTCAGCCACAGGGATTAGGCGTTCCTCTCAGGCCCCGAAGCCCATGCTTTGCACCATGGTTGGTGTACATGCTGACTCAGCATTTGTTGAATGATTGCGATCACAAAAACATTACTTTCACCATAAATGGTTTTCCAGGAGCACTTGTGCTGACTTCAATATCTTCGGCGATGCTGGCAGAATTTGGTTCAACATGGCGAGTCTGTACAGAAGGTCCGGGGGATGTGATGAGCTCCTTTAGGGCAGCACTGAGTCGGGGCCGCGCGTACAGACCCCTGTGGACGGTGCTGGGGTCAGGGCTAACCTCAGGGCTCCAGCGAGCTGCTCTTTGGGCTGTTTTCTGATAGGCTGTTGAATAGCCAAGGGTGAGAGATTACAAACAAAGGGGGGTACTCAGCCCTGACTTTCCATGCCCAAGTTGCAAGTCAGCAACTCCAGCCTGTACCATATTCCCAGATCACCTGTGAGAGTCGTGAAACTCACTTAACAGGTACTTAATTGGAGTTTTAACTGGGCAAGTAAGAAGTCCCATGTTGGGTTGGGGGAAGGGACGCATGGAGAGGAATGCCAATTTTTTGAAAAACACCAACTTATATTTCTTTGCTTAGCAGATGCAGAGGCCTCTCCAGTGACACGTGAAGGATGTAATTCCTTGAGCATAGATATAGGTTTGTTGGTTTGAGGAAGGATGCTCTGTTCTCACCAGCCAGTGGCTGGGTTCTCTGAGATAGACAGGGCCCTGCTGGAGGGAGGGGGGCTTTGGGGACTGAGCCTGTGCTCAGGATGGGCTGGGGGCTAGAGCTGCCCTTCTGGCTCCCTGCCCCCGCCGCGGCAGGTCAAGAATTAGGTTGGGTTTTGGCTGGATCTGCGACGTCCTCAACAGCCTCTGAGCAGAGTTCATTCTACGCCCCCTGCCTGCTGTGTGCCCACGCCAGGAAACACAGTGTGAAGCTTCTGGTGACCCCTGGAGGTGTGGGACCCTCCCGCACATGCTGCCGGTGTCCAGCCTGCTGGGCCTCAGTTCAGGAGAACGTTGGGGAAACGAACCTCCCTCCTACTCGGGTGAGGTCGCAGAGGTCTCTGGAAAGAACAGGGCAGAAAATTATTCAAACAACCGAGGCATTTGAAAAATTATTTTGAGAAAGGTTTAAAATATTTTTTAGAAATTACATAGCAAGCACCCTTCTTCCATTATCCAGGATGAATTAACAACTCGGCATATCTGCCATGTATGTTCATATATAAATGTATGTATTCATTTATGAACTTAAAACATTACAGATCAAGTTGTGATTTGGGGGGAACTTTTAAAAAGAGCCATGTATAAACTCATAAGGCAGAACATTAATAATTGCGAATCTGCTTTCTCTGGTGCGAATCTGTCCCGGCCCTTTGGGTCCATTGTATTAATAAGTAAGCCTGGCTTGAGTCTGGTTAGGAAGGCCAGGCTGGCCGTGGGAACACTGCGTTCCGCTCAGTTAGCCTTTGGCAGAGGGGGGCGGGCAGCTTGTTGGCACAGAGGCCTGGGTGTCTTCCTCTGGAATGTAAGGGGAGTATCCTTCACTTCAGGGGAGACAGCACCAGGGCCATCTTCTTCCCGTGGTGCTGAGGAAAAGCCGACAAATGCGCAGAGCAGACGTTCAGCGGAGAGCACGGTGCAGCCCAGAGCTGCGTGCTGAGTGCGATGCCAGCTCACCCCAGGGCACCCGGCATCACAGGGGAGGCCCGTCAGGCGAGGCAGCCGGACCAGTCACCCTCAGCCTTCTTTCTTGACCGCTGAAATCCTTGAGAATCAGGCAGTCTGCAGTGTGCACCAGTTTTTCTCTGAACACAGAGCTTCCTTCAAACAGATGGGTAAAAAGGAACAGTGTGATTAACAGCTAATCCTTCTCTAGTGTTTACTGTAGCCTGGGCTACAAGCTAGGCTGAGTGGTTTTACATGTACGATTAAAACTCAAAGCAAGCCCTGGGCGCTGCCATTATTGGTACTAGGTGGGTACTATCATTATAGTCCTTGCACAGAGGAGAAAATCAGGGGCCAGAGAACGAGCAGACGGCCCAGGGAGTCTGGTCAGTGGGCCACCAGGCTGGTGCGGGCACCCCGAGGGCTGGCTGCGGCACCCGTGTGCGGGCTACCCCTCCTGTCTCCCCGCAGGAGATGCCCTGCCCTTATGGAAGGTGGGGACCTCCCAGACCTTGGAACCCCCGTGTGGATGGCACAGCAGTGTCAGGCGTCCGGGGAGCCTGGGTGTGGGGGGGATGCGAGCGAAAGGGGCCCCCAAACCAGGCCAGGTGTTGTCTGTGGCGGCGCTGAGATTTCATGGCCCCGGCCTGTGGGGGCCACCTGTCAGAGCGCAGGCTTCCCTTTCAATCATAGCGGATGTGACTTAAAAATGGATTCTGTGCTTTGGTACAGCTCTCAAAGCCACAGCGCCTTCCAGTCCGATCTTAAAAGTGAACTTCTGTGAAATGGTAAAGACAGCCATCCGGGAAGAGTCAGGGACAGTCTAGAGGCTTGGGAGCCCACAGGGCCTCTGTGCCAAGCTCATGGTGCGGTCCGCGGAGGGTAGAGGGCAGGGTTGGCCCCCAGGGCCCAGGCTGTGCTGATCTGCCCGGGTGCAGCAGGGAGGCCTGTCGGTCCCAGGAATCCCGGTCCTCCATGCTGAGATTTCCGTCTTCAGCCCTCCCGAGGGGCTGGCACGGAGAACCACACACGGCCATGTGGATGTGCGGGGCGGCAGCTCTCCGCTCCGCCATCAGCGGGTGGGTGAAGGGAGTGCGCGCCTCCACGTGCTTTTCAGAGACAAGCTTACCGAGAGCTCCTTGCAGACTCAAAACGTGGGGGACGGGTGTTCGCAGAGTCATGTAGGTGAGGCAGCTCAGAGCATGGAGCCGGCACTTGGTAAATATTAGTTCCCTTCCCCTTCCTGTGTGTGAGGCAAGTTGTACAAGTGAAGCACCAGCAGTTCAGATGCAAAAATAGAGCTCCATGTGAGGATGTGGCCTCTTTTCCCTGCGTGTGGACCAGATGTCAGGCCGCCTGGTGAGGACTCCAGGAATGTGACAGCTTCCTTCTTCGGGGCTTCACTGCTTCTCCCCATATGGAGGAGCCTCCCTCTTGATGCACTTCTTGGATATGAAAAACAAGAATGAAAAAGAGGATGGTATAAAGTCTCAGGGATGAACTTTCTGTATTCTCCTTCTTAAAAAAGCATTTGCACATGTGTTCTTTGGCTCTTATCTTCAGGTTTGATACCTGGTCATCACATCATTATCCCTGTTACTTAACAACATGATAAAAATGAATGGAGGACCACAGCAAATGAGGCTTTTTTTTCAGTGCATTTATCCTTTTCCTTACCTGACATTTACTGAGGGCCAATTCTCAGGCTTCGAACTAGACATTGGGAATTCAGAGATCAGGAAGATGTTATCTCTTGAACTTGAGACACTTCTGAACTACAAAGAGAGAGAGAAATAAATGTGACTGAAGTGTTAAGGGTGTGGGTCTTCTCTGGCGGTCCAGTGATTAAGATGCCACACTTCCACTTCCCTGGTGGTTTAGATGGTAAAGAATCTGCCTGCCATGCAGGAGACCTGGGTTCAATCCCTGGGTTGGGAAGAGCCCCTGGAGGAGGGCCTGGCATCTGCCTGCAATGTAGGAGACCTGGGTTCAATCCCTGGGTTGGGAAGAGCACCTGGAGGAGGGCATGGCATCTGCCTGCAATGCAGGAGACCTGGGTTCAATCCCTGAGTTGGGAAGAGCCCCTGGAGGAGGGCATGGCAACCCACTCAGTATTCTTGCCTGGAGAATTCCATGGACAGAGGAGCCTGGCGGGTCACAGAGTCGGACACGACCGAGTGGCGAAGCACACTTCCGCTGCATGGGGTGCAAGTTCAGTCCCTAGGTGGGGAACCAAGATCTTATAAGCCACATGGCATGGCCAAAAATAGAGGGAAAAAAAAATGTAGCACTAGCAAAAAAATGAAAGTTGTAAATAAAGAAAATAGAAATTTAAAAAAAAAGTGTTAAGGGTATGGACAAAGTGAAGTCAGGAAGGCAAGAGTGGTCAGCTCTGAATGGGGTGCAGAGAAACGATCAGAGATGAACTGTGTCTTGAAGAATGAGCACAAATTTTTGAATATGAAGTACATATTTAAATGACTCATTGAGTTTTTCTTGACTGATATTAATTTCCATTAAATACGCTCAAGAATTAATTCAGATCATAGCATTAAGGGACAAGAGACTAAAATTTTAAAATCAGGGGGAAAAAAATAAAAAGAATGTATATGTGATGACTACCCAGAGAAGCGAGGCTTTGCTGTGTGGTGAGGGGCCTGGGGTCTGCACTGCAGGGCAGCTGAGACACGTGTCTCAAACGTGGCACGTTTAAAGAAGTTGGGAGGTTAGAGGCGGCATAACTGATGGAATTTGACAGTTGCTGTGGCAACACACCCACTTTGAGAAAAGCATTTGGTGGGAGGGCAGGAAAACGCCACAGTACTTGCCCTGGGCTGCCTTAGCCCCACACTGCCTGTTCTGGCCAAAGGTGAGGACGGATGGGGAAGGACAAACGCCCCACGTGGCTGACTGTCGTCTGCTTTTGTGGAACGGACTCTGGAATAAGATAAGGAGATGAGTAAACCAAAACAGACCGCAGGACACCGTGTGGGCAGGAGGGGGAGTTCTGAGCAAGCCCACTCCCTGCAGGAAAACATCTCCCAAGCACTGTATTGGAATGTATTGAATGACCCATGGATTTCTGTGAAAAAATGCATATGGCACAAATGTGTGTAAATCTCCCCTGTGGAAGCAGCAGCAAAGAAGGCTATTGGCATAAGTAAAAGAGTCCTGAGAGGAGCAAAAAGACTTTGGTTTATGAAAAATTGGTTTTGGAAAGTTTTGGCCCAAGAGCTGAGTGATTGTCTCTGCGGCGCCACCTTCTGGCACGTCAGAGGTATGACATGGTGTGAATCTATGGGTGGTGGGTTTCCTTACAGGCTTTCCTGTGCTAGCTACTTCCTCCACGTGGGCTATTTCTTCCAGACCACTGGTTCGGGATTTAGCGACACAATATCAACACCAAATTGGTTCTCCACCTCGGCCTCATGTGAGACTCTCTGGGCGAGCTTTTTGAAAAAAGTTATTTAAAATAATTTAATTGCAAAAGATATGTATCAGTCAGTTCAGTCGCTCAGCGTGTCCGACTCTTTGCGGCCCCATGGACCGCAGCACGCCAGGCCTCCCTGTCCATCACCAACTCCTGGAGCTTGCTCAAACCCATGTCCATTGAGTCGGTGATGCCATCCAGCCATCTCATTCTCTGTCGTCCCCTTCACCTGCCCCCAATCCCTCCCAGCATCAGGATCTTTTCAAATGAGTCAGCTCTTTGCATCAGGTAGCCAAAGTATTGGAGTTTCAGCTTCAGCATCACTACTTCCAATGAATATTTAGGACTGATTTCCTTTAGGATGGACTGATTGGATCTCCTTGCAGTCCAAGGGATTCTCAAGAGTCTTTTTCAACACCACAGATCAAAAGCATCAATTCTTCAGCACTCAGCTTTCTTTATAGTCCAACTCTCATATCCACTCATGACTACTGGAAAAACCATAGCTTTGACTAGACGGACCTTTGTTGGCAAAGCAATGTCTCTGCTTTTTAATATGCTGTCCAGGTTGGTCATAGCTTCTCTTCCAAGGGGCAAGCGTCTTTTAGTTTCATGGCTGCAGTTATCACCTGCAGTGATTTTGGAGCCCCCCAAAATTAAAGTCTGTCACTGTTTCCATTGTTTCCCCATCAATAGATGCCATGAAGTGATGGGACCAGAGGCCATGGTCTTAGTTTTTTGAATGTTGAGAAGTAATATATGACCAGTGTAAAATACAACTTGAGTTCCTATATCACATTCCCAGATTTAAGTCAGCAGTTCCTAGTCTTCCAGACATTTTCTTTGTGTGTATAAATACATTTGTATGTATATTTATATAGAGATTGTGTAGAGAAGTATGGAAATATATGTATATGCACACACTATACAAAGAATATATACTATACGTAATGTTATGCAACTTGCCTTTTTTGCTTAATGTTTTTTGGATATCTTTCCATGTGAGTATATACAGCTCTCCTGGCATGGAATTCCATTGTCTGGATATGCTGTAATTTATTTAACAAGTACCTTTAGCTTGTTCTCATCCTTGGTTGCCATTCTCCATACATTCAGCATATTTAAAGTGTAAGTCCCTAGATGTGGAATTACTGGATCAAAGTATGTAGGCTCTAAAAGAATTATACTTGTTCATACTCCTATCAAAAGTGTGTGTGAAGGCTATTTCTTCTTTCATTAAAAAAATAATAAAAATAGAGAGTTGCAGGCCCCATTTTCAGAGCTTCTGACTGAGGTGGGAGAGGTGCTGAACATCTATATGTTTTTTAAAGCCCTGCAGGTGAATCTGGGCCATAACCAGGGTTGGGAGCTATGACCTCAGGCAGAGGGGGTAAAACTAGGAGCCATGCTCCTAGGTGATGATGCCTCGGCTATGCCCTTTCAGATCCAAATAGGACGACTTCCCTTACGGTGGCCAGCTGAGGGGGTAATTCCTTACTTCGTGGCCCCAGATTCCATTCGAAGAGGCAGAGTTTGTGGATATGAAAGTCAATATCTTGTTCTATGGCTTCAGGATGAAGAGCCCTGGCCTGGTACGTGGCTGGCCCACTTTGGGGAACACAGTGTCTCCTTTCTCCTGCTTAGTTAGCTTCAGGAGATAGAGGGAAAATGGACCTCTCTTCTTCAGAGAGCCCGCGGTAAGCATCCTCCATCTCGGGGAATGACTCCTCCTTCACAGCCTGTGTCAGAAGAAAGTCTCCGCCTTCATTGGTTGCTCTCATTCTGTCCATCGAGGCTCTGCCATCCTCTTCGATGTCTCTGTCCGCTGAGCTGTGCCAAGAACAGCATCCTTGCCCGCTGGCTGTAGGACTTCATGTCTTGCTTCACACCTCCCACCCGTTGGAAGACCTCCGTCTTCTGTCTGCCACGTCTGTCTTTTCCTCTTTGAGGAAACACCCCGTCCCCTCTCGTCTGTCGTTTGCCCCTGTGTCTTTTCAGTCGGTTCCTGTCTCTCACTCCCATGTTTAGGTTAAGGAGTTTGTGTCAATGCAAGGAAATCTGAGTTGATTGGGGGGCGGGTTGCACACTAGAATAACAAGGGTCATGGAGGCGCTGGGCCACCTGGGTCCCCCGAAAGGTCACGGGCATTGCCGGGCTTCCCGTCCCGCGTGTGGTCCTGGCAGGGTCGGGCCTGAAGCTCCGGACGCTGTGTCACAACACGAGGCCCCGCACGAGTGTTTGATGCTGACTTAGCCCTCGTTTCTGTTTACCCAAGAGGCACGCAGGCCTCACCTCATGCCTGGGGAATAGAAAGGCAGATTTTTGTCCCATATAGATTTTTCTACATGAGGCAGGAGCCAGATGGGTTTAGCTTGGCTAATCTTAGTGCAAGCTGGAAAATTCCAATTTTTCCGAAACAACACATTTCTAAGAAATTGTCTGGTTTAGAATATTATGCTAGTATATGTAAGGGAACCACATGACGCTGGGCTGACTTACAGCAAGGCTTATAAATATGTATGAAAATGTACCTGCATCTCCCTTGTCCCCCACCAGCCTGGTGGTGGTAAGAACTCGATTGAGTTAAGCCCCTTCATTTTTATTGCTTGTCAAAATGAGTGCCTGTTTGGCAAATAGTCTCTTGTGTGGGACTTGAATTTATTTGAGAAAACCTGAGTGTCTGCCTTTCCCAAGCCTCGGCTTGCATGACGCACGCTCAGTGAGTGTTGATTCAGGTTTTGCATCGCTGGAAACAGTGTATGTTGCCCTTTAGTCCTCCCTTTTCCTCTGCCCCAATAACCGAGACCAGGCTATCACTTCTTTAAAATGCAGCTCCGCCCATGATACCTCCTCACAAAGGTGGATGCCCATCGGATGACAGTGCCCGTGCTGGGAGCACCTACATGAGGCAGAGTGCCCGCAGCTGCTGCAGAGGCTGGTAGTGCCCGCCTTGCCCCGGATGAGACCCTGGGTGGGCCGGGGGACACACAGTCCATTTTGCTCAGGTACCAGCTGACTCCGTGGGGTTAAGCTGATTTCCCCCCTCCCCGAGAATCCATATCCCCGAGTTAGTAGAACCCCACCCCACACCCCCACTGCGACTCCTGTTGCCTAGCAACACTTATTTAGTAACCTTTCAGAATTATCATTGACTAATACTGAGGAAGAGAACCTCCCTGCTCCGTGTTATATACACAGCCTGCGCAGTGCAGACTTCTCTGTTGTGGGCTGGAGAGGTATCCACGGGCATTTTAATCTATCATCCTCTGTCCAACATACACTCTCCAGACCAAGAGCGAATCAAAAGATGTCACAGGGACTTTAGGGGACATCAAGGCAGTGGATGCAAAGGGGCCACTCTAGGCCGGTCGCTCAACATCCCTCAGAGGACGCGGAGTAGACGCGGGCATCTGGAGGAGCAGTTCAGAGCCCCGGACTCTGCTGCACGTGGGGTCCAGGGGAGGGCTGCTTGGCGGGAATTGTTGGCCACAGCCTGCAGCATTCCTGTTGTAGCTGGGCAGGTGTCGGTGGTGGCGGGAGTGTAGAGAGGTTAGGGCTTTGGAACTGACCCGAGTCTGAATGTAAGCTCTTACACCTCACTAGTTGCTTGACCTGGAGCCAGTTGCCAAGCTGTAACACGGCGAACCCAGCCTGCCCAGGAACCAGTCCACTTCCTGCCTTTCTGTCCTCTCCAAGAACTGTCCAGAGAATCCTCTTCAGCTTCCATCCCTGGAACGTCAAGATTCCCCCATGGCCTTTCCTTTGATTTCTTCTTGCCCTGTATTATCTCCCAGGGGATCACAAGGCTGTGAAATCCATATCTCTAGTTACGATTGTGTTTCTGAAATCTGGACTCTTGCCTAAAGCTGGGGTCCATGTCCTCCAGGTCTCCCTCTGGAGCCCAGAAGTGCCCTTAACATGATGGTGCCACAGACTGACTTTTCCTCCAAAAGTGCTCAGGGCACCATCTTCCAGGTCTTGGTGAATTTTATCACCTTTTTTCTGGCTGTCCAAGCTGGAACCTGCAAGTTGGTCCTGCTCTCTCCTGCGCTCCCGCACACATTGACGGAGTCTCATATTGATCCTACCTCATCAATAACTTTTAAATCCAGCCTGCCCTCTCCAGCATTGGGGGAGTTACTCACCACTTCCTGCCTCCCCTCTGATGCCTCCTCCGCTGTTGCCATGGTGTTATCTCATCACTTGCTCACCAGCCCCTTGAGGATGAGATCTGACCACCGAGGGCCCCTCTCTGTCTGGTCTCAGCTCTTCCTTCCCCTCTCCTCGACCTCTAAGTTCTAGCTACCCTCTGCTTTCAGTTCCCTGCCTGATCCAGTTCTCGAACATCTTCATGGCCTCACAGATTCTGTCCCCTCTGCCTCCATCACCCCTGTCTCTTTACTTGTCCAGCCAATGTCGAGAATCCTCCAAGATGCCAACTCCCTCTGAGAAGCCTTTCCCAATGCCCCTGCACTCCCTCTGTGGATCTGGCTTAGTGATCGACCTTTGGCCTCCACCCTGTGGTTCCCTGGGCAAAGCTCTCCTGTAGCACTTAGCACCTGCAACTGTGAACGCTGTGTGCTTGTGATTTCCACCTCCAGACTGTGTGCTGGGTTTTCTTTATGTACTTTCACAGCTTGGCTTCCCTGGTGGTTCAGGTGGTAAAGAGTCTGCCTGCAATGCAGGAGACTCAGGTTTGATCCCTGGGTCGGGAAGATCCCCTGGAGAAGGGAAAGGCTATCCACTCCAGTATTCTGACCTGGAGAATCCCATGGACAGAGGAGCCTGGTGGG
The DNA here is from genome assembly GCF_019320065.1 of Cervus canadensis. Lineage (NCBI taxonomy): Eukaryota > Metazoa > Chordata > Mammalia > Artiodactyla > Cervidae > Cervus > Cervus canadensis. Next base: position 54,350,173 of record NC_057386.1, on the reverse strand, counting down.
CTACAGTCCATGGCATCACAAAGAGTCCAACACCACTGAGCGACTCACACACACACACACACCCACACACACCCCAAAAATAAATACACAGAGAACTAGGAAACTAACATTAAGAACATCCAAGCTTTTGGTGCTTCACTGGTGGTTCAAACAGTAAAGAATCTGCCTGCAATGCAGGAGACCCGGGTTCAGTCCCTGGGTTGGGAAGATCCCCTGGAGAAGGAAATGGCAGCCCACTCCAGTTTTCTGGCCTGGGAAATCCCATGGACAGAGGAGCCTGGTGGGTCCATGGGATCACAAAGAGTCAGACACGACTGAGCAACTCACACACACATACTCAGAACTTAGTCCATAGTAGGTCTTAGTAAATGTTTGTTAAGTCAGTGTTCTAGTCAACAAGCCTTTGTTTTACTTTATTATTATTTCTTAAAATGTTTATTTGGCTGCACCAGGCCTTACTTGCGGCACACAGGATCTGGTTTCCTGACCGGGAATCAGATGCAGGCCCCCTGCGTTGGGAGCGGAGTCTTAGCCACTGGATGGCCAGTGAAGTCCCAACAAGCCTTTGCTAACCATCTTCTATGCAAGGCATTGGCAAGGCCTTTGCCTGAAAACATTTCCAGTGTAGTTTGAGAACAGGTAATTGCTTAAAGGCTATAGAGTCACTTAACCTGAGAAGCTTCCAGGCCAGCATATGCTTGCATGCGAAATGATATAGATATTAAATGTGAGGCATGTTGGACGTTGTCACCAACACTAGGACAGTCAGTGGGAGGAGGGCTTGACTTAGGCCTTGAGGGGCGGTAGGACAGGTAGAGGTGGAGAGGGTGAGAGGCAACAGCATCTGGAACAGGGCTGACTAGCATGGCTGGACCAAGCGCAGAGCAGGGCTGAGGGCATCCTCGACCTCCGGACAAAGCTTGGCCCAGGCGGCGGAGCGGGGCCACTGGCGGCCTTGATCGGGCGGAAGTGCTGTTTGAAGGGTCGCCTGGTGGTGTGTGCAGGACGGGCCTGCAGGGGGCAGAAGCCCAGCGAGGAGGGCACTGCATCGGCCCAGGTCCTCAGGGATGGCCTGCCCCGCCTCTGACAGATCTGAACCAAGATGCACAACCTCCCCGGAACTTAAGGATGATTTATTACTAGAGCTGGAATGAGCCTTTGCTGTTATCCTGAACTTGCATCCCAGTATATAACCAGTGCTCAAACCAGAGTCCAGGGGGTCTTCCCCACGGTCTGCGTCACTGGCCAGGTCTCTGGATTCCAGTCCTTCTGCACGAGACGGGTGTGGTCCACACCCAAAGCCTGATGGAAGAAGGGAAAGGAGATAGCAGCGTACAGGCCTTGGGCGACCTGGGGAGAGGGGCTGGTGGTCCCTGCGAGCTCGGACCGTGAGTTCGGTTCCCAGCAACAGTGAGTGACAGGCCTGGAGTGGCCGCGCCTGGACCAGCGCAGGACTCTGAACTCTGGGCAGAGAATTTCAGAGTGTGCTGGCCGGGCGCCGAGGCAGAAGGCCTTAGAAAAGCTTATTTACTTTTGGGTGCTCAGCTTGGAGACTCGCACAGGAAAGAATTTGTGTGGATCTCCTTGAGAAGTCGCAGAGCCGCAGCCACACCTGAATCCTATTCATGTTCTTCCGGAAAGTCAGGCTTTCAAACAATTCTGTTTCTCTTCCTATGTTTGTTTGGACTGGTGGAGGGGCTGGGAGAGGAGGAAGGGTGTCTCTAGGGGGAGTGTGGGCCGTTTGTTTGCGGCCGGTTCCGGGGTTCACTGTGGACCTCAGCAAGCCCTGTGCTTACCTTGTCCCCTGCTTCACTCTCTCCCCCGAATCCAAACAAAAAACTCACATGGCCCGAAGGAGAATAGTCAGTTTAATAACTCGCCCTGGCAGCACTTTGAAAACTGCAGGTTTCAAATGACTAGACCTGCAGATTTCACCAACTCGGACAATTAAAGAGACTCCAGGGACCTCAGCGGTGCTGACTCTAGTGGTGCATGTTGTCATTAAAAATGGAAAGCGCCTCCGAAAATAGCCTCCAGGTATGGAGAGCTTGCTTCTCTGCCTGATGAGCAGGTAGCCCCATCCTAGCGGGACCTCCATAAACTGCACAGTGGCTCAGTTTGTCTGCAGGTACCATGTGCCCATGGCTGTGAGGAGGGCGGGGTGAGGCCATCGAAACTCCAGGTGCACTTGAACCAGGTCCAGAGGCAGCTAGTAACGCCGGGCAGAGCCCCTGCCATGTCTGCCCCTCCTCGGAAACCGACATCACCACTGTGCCCGTGCAGCGGGCTGAGGAGGGGCAGAGGGGAGGACCCCAGTCCCCACTTCATCCTCTCCAGGTGCCTCTGTCGCTTGTCCTCTGTCGCGTGGAGATGCAGAAAGGCTTGACGCGGCCATTCTAGATGAGAGCCCCCGTTCCCTGGGCGGCCTGGGGAGGATTGCAGCCGTGCAGTTCTCAGAGGGCGTGCCTGACATGCAGAACGTTTGAAGGCTGGGCAAGCAGGCAGTTGGTGGGATTCAACCTTGCACTTCCCAGGTCTTCACCCATCATGCGTTTCCTGAAAGTGCAGAGGAACCAGGAGGCCTGCTCTTCCACAGCCGCGTGCCATGACTTGGGATGGGGTGGGTGCAGAGACAGGAGAGTGTGCAGGGGAGGACCGGGCACTCTGTTTCCCATCTGTGACCCTTCTGACTCACCTGTGGTCGATGGGGGCAGGGTCAGTGTTGCCAGACCTGGAATCTGGCCTGCGCCCGCCAGCTTTAATCTGTGGGGCTGTGAGTACGTTTCCGGCCACCTTATTAATCCCCTGCACCTGGCGAGGGCATGACCGCAGCGGGGAGAGACTCTTGGCCCGGGGATAGAGGAGCTGGAGGGGGCTCTGTTACTTTGTCTCGGGAGCAACGGTGGGGTGGCCGGTGGGCCCACGCATGCCCAGACCCCCGGCTGGAGCTTGGGTGTGGCCGCGTGGCCCTGAGTGCCAACGGCCGGGGCTCTGAGCCCCTCTGCTCCCAGTCGGCTCGGGGAGGCAGGTTTCTTGCTGACTCCGCTGGCAAGATTTGCGCTGATCCACACCCTTGGAATGAGAGGCCTTGCTAATCCAGCCCTGGCCTCTGCCAAATCAGGAGCTGCCAGATCAAGTCAGTGCCATTTTGGGTACTGGAGCACGATCCCAGAGCAGCATGCTTGTCCTGGACACGGGGTCACACTTGGTGACGTGTGTGCTGGAGAGCTGGCAAGGCGCAGACTCTGCCGCGTGGCTGCCCCACATCGTGCCCAATGCAGCCAGCCCCCGGGGGACCGATGAGTGAGCAGGACTCTGCGTGGTGGAGTGGCTGGCCCCCAGGCACAGAGTTCTTTGGGGCAAGTGCACCCTGAGTCCAAGTCCATCTGTGCTTTCAGACGAACCTGGCGGTCTCCAAAGGATGGGTCAAAGGGGACGGACGTAGGCTGGAGCGGGAGCCTGAACGGTGTTTCCCCTGTCTGTGCCCAAACGCAGACCCAGAGTTAATTAGCGCACTGATCACTCAAGGGTGTAGACGTAACACATGCTCCCCCGTGACATGACCTTTGCAGCCACAGCCCGAGACAGAACAGACGAGGCATGGTCTCGGCCACCCAGCAGCTCTTTAAGACGCCTGTGTGAGGTGTAGCGCTGCCAGGAGCCCCGGCCTCTGGGCCATGAGTTGATTTGTCGTTGAAGGCGTGTCCTTGGCAGGAGCAGCCCTTCAGGAGGATGGAGGTAGTGGGGGGAGGGAAAGGAAACAGGCGGCTGGCTGCCCTCATTCCTGGGGCCCTCGTCCATGGCTGGGGGCATCCCCGCCCCCTTGGGGAAGCGTCCATGCCCAGGAGCATGGCAGGCCCTGGAAGACTGAGCTCCACCAGTCTCCCTCCAGCTTTCCGGCTGCATGACTGTGTGTGTGTTGCAGGGGGACAGGTGTGGATTTCACCTCTGACCCTCCTCTTCCTAATCCATAAATTGTGGGGCAGGCTCATGGGTCAGTGGGAAGTTGTCCATGAGGCCAGGAGACCCAGGTCCTGACACTGAGCTCTCAGTTGGAGAGTACAAAATCCTTCGCTTTCCTTTAAGGCATTTATGTGATTAAGAGGTTGGGCTTTAGAATCAGAAGAGGTGGGAGGTGAAATTCTGTTTCATCTACCAGTTGGGGAACCTTGGTTCATTACTTAGCATTTCTGAGTGAGTGAGTGATGGTTGCTCAGTCATGTCTGACTCTTTGCGACCCCATGGACTGCAGCCCGCCAGGCTCCTCCGTCTGTGGATTTCTCCAGGCAAGAATACTGGCAGGGGTGCCATTCCCTTCTCCAGCATTCCTGAGCTTGTCTTAAACTGTCTGGAAAGTGGGGATACCACTGATTCCAGCTTGTACAGGTATCTTGAGGATTAAGTGAGGCAGTATGTGCGGGGGGCACCTGGGGGGTGCTCCTCCTAACCACAGATCATTGTTCCTAACCGTGACTCCTTGGCGGGCAGGGGCCCATCTGCCAGCCCGCAGGGCTGCGTTCCCCTTGCCCCTCAGCAGACGCTCGCAGACAGGCCCTTCCTCTCGTCCACACATGATGGGCTGGGTTGGCTTTGCAGTGTTGTGCTTGACCCATATTTCTGTTGACAGCCCGTTACTGTGGAGAGGGTGTTAGGAAAGAGCTGCTTTGACCACAGTGATCTTTATAGAGGACCTTTCAGTATATTCATTCTGCGGTCATGGACAGCACTTACTGGGCACCTTGTCTAGATTTGGCACAAGGGAAGAGTGTGTGTGTGTGTCTGTGTGTGTGTGTGTGTGTGTGTGTGTGTGTATAAAACAGAGACAGAGGGATTTGTTTTTGCCTCGAAGTTAGTGTATCAGCCAAATAAGGCTCAGGACACTAGAAAAGTGTCTAATGTTATGACAGATTCACAGCTGCTGGAGTTGAAAAGGATGCTTTCGAATCTAATGTTTGGTTAACCTTTTCTTTCTTCTCTTCTTCTTCCTTTCTGGGGGCTTCTTCTCTTTGCAAAGTGAAGCAAAGTCCAATTTTAAAAGCTCATTTTTATTTCTGTCTTTGAAAGTGAAAGAGGCTCATTATAGACAGTTGGTAAAATATAATAAAAAGAAAACATAGTCCCCCGAACAGTCCTCCTTAGGAACCAGGGGCATTTATTTCCGGTTGTTCAGTGGTTAGTATTAAACGTCTCCCCCATGCAGGCTCCTTCTAGAAGGAGCTGTGGATACAGCAGCAAAGAAGACAAGGCCCCCATCCCCTGGTGCTTACGTGTGAGCGAAGGGAGGTCTCTGACCAAGTCAAGCAAATGCAAAAGATAATTCGGGGCGGAGATAAATTTTGCAAAGGACATGAAACAGGGTGGTTTGGTAGTTGAGGCAGAGGAAAGTCAGAGAGTGAGAGGACATGGCATTTGCACTGGCGACTGAAGGACGCAGAAGGGCCAGGGAGGCAGTGCAGGGTGAATGTTTAGGTTAAGGGATCCTGAGGACCCAAATCTGGGGGTCCTGCTTGGGGCGTGTGAGGAGCGAAGGGAACGCCTGCTTGGCTAGGCCCGTGGGTGCGGAGCCTGGAGTGGCAGTGGAAAGTCTCTGGAGGGTTTCAGATGGGAGGGTGACCAGCACAGTCTGTATTGTTATTTTTTATGTTTATTTTTGGCTGCACCACGTGGCATATGGGATTGTAGTTCCCCAATCAGGGACTGAAACCACGCTCCCTGCAGTGGCAATGCGAAATCCTAACCACTGGACCACCGCGGAAGCCCAGGTCCATTTTTAGAATGTTTTCCAGGCATTGTGAAGACTCGAATGGAAGGAGGGGGAGCAGTTAGGAGGATGAGAGAGATGCCTCCCAGGTGGCTCAGTGGTAAAGAATCCGCCTGCCAGTGCAGGAGATGTGGGTTTGATCCCTAGGTTGGAAAGACCGCCTCGAGAAGGAAATAGCAACACACTTGCCTGGGAAATCCCATGGACCAAGGAACCTGGTGGGCCGCAGTCCATGGGGTCGCAGAGAACTGAACATGCCTGACCGTGCACTCACACACACAGATGCTCAGTGAAGAAACCAGGCCAGCTTAGACAAGGAGGCACAGTCTTTGTATTCAGTTTTTTATAAGTATCTGGGATCATAGTATTTATTTATCTATCTGTATTTTTGGCTGGGCCAAGCAATTTGCAGAATCTGAGTTTCCCAGCCAGGGATCGAACCTGCAGTGGAACTGCAGAGTCCTAACCACTAGACTACCAGAGAATTCCTCGTACTCTGGATATTTGATATTTGTGTTTATATGGAGACCACTGATTACTTCCCAAGCACTGTGAATTATGTTAAGCACTTTATCTATCAGTTCAGTTCACTCAGTTGTGTCCGACGCTTTGTGACCCCATGGACTGCAGCATGCCAGGCTTCCCTGTCCATCATCAACTCCCGGAGTTTACTCAGACTCATGTCCATCATGGCATCATTGGTGATGCCATCCATCCATCTCATCTTCTCTTGTCCCCTTCTCCTCCTTCCTTCAACCTTTCCCAGCATCAGGGTCTTTTCAGATGAGTCAGTTCTTCGCATCAGGTGGCCAAAGTATTGGAGCTTCAGCATCAGTTCTTCCAATGAATATTCAGGACTGATTTCCTTTAAGATTGACTGGCTGGGTCTCCTTGGAGTCCAAGGGACTCTCAAGAATCTTCTCCAACACCACAGTTCAAAAGCATCAATTCTTCAGCACTCAACTTTCTTTATAGTCCAACTCTCACATCCATACATGACTACTGGAAAAACCATAGCTCTGACTAGATGGACCTTTGTTGGTAAAGTAGTGTCTCTACTTTTTAATATGCTGTCTAGGTTGGTCATAGCTTTTCTTCCAAGGAGCAAGCGTCTTTTAATTTCATGGCTGCAGTCACCATCTGCAGTGATTTTGGAGGCCAAAAAAATAGTCTGTCACTGTTTCCATTGTTTCCGCATCTATTTGCCGTGAAGTGATGGGACCAGATGCCATGATCTTAGTTTTCTGAATTTTGAGCTTTAAGCCAACTTTTTCACTCTCCTCTTTCACTTTCATCAAGAGGCTATTTAGTTCTTCTTTGCTTTCTGCCACAAGGGTGATATCATCTGCATATCTGAGTTTATTGATATTTCTCCCAGCAATCTTAACTCCAGCTTGTGCTTCATCCAGCCTGGCATTTTGCGTGATGTACTCTGCATATAAGTTAAACAAGCAGGGTGACAATATACAGACTTGATGTACTCCTTTCCCAATTAAGCAAATGAAATAGCTCAACTGGAATTCCATCAACTCCACTGGAATTCCATCAACTCCACTAGCTTTGTTCGTAGTGATGTTTCCTAAGGCCCACTTGACTTTGCATTCCCGGATGTCTGGCTCTAGGTGAGTGATCACACCATCGTGGTTATCTGGGTCATGAAGATCTTTTTTGTATAATTCTTCTGTGTATTCTTGCCACCTATTCTTAATATCTTCTGTTTCTGTTAGGTCCATACCATTTCTGTCCTTATTGTGCTCATCTTTGCATGAAATGTTCCCTTGGTGTCTCTAATTTTCTTGAAGAAATCTCTAGTCCTTCCCATTCTATTGTTTTTCTTTCTTTTTTTTTTATTGTTTTTCTTTATTTCCTTGCACTGATCACTGAGGAAGGCTTTCTTATCTCTCCTTGCTATTCTTTGGAACTCTGCATTCAGATGGGAATACCTTTCCTTTCCTCCTTTGCCTTTCGCTTCTCTTCTTTTCTCAGCTATTTGCAAGGCCTTGTCAGACAGCCATTTTGCTTTTTTGCATTTGTTTTTAATATTCATTTCTCATACAGCCCTATGAGACAGGCATGGTAATCTGCATTTATAGATGAAAAAACTTAAACTCATAGAGGTAGATGTTTAAAAAGGAAAAAAATTCACCATAGGTTCTGTCCTTACTATAGACCTTACTAGGAAGTGGGGACAATTTCTTCTGGGTCCTTTACTCATAAACACCCAAGTTTATAACATCTAGGTAGCAGAACGAGAAAGCAAACCCCAAGTCTGACTCACTAGATGGCTTAACCACTACTCAGTACATTTTGAAACCTTGTTGGAATCTTAATGTTACTGTTTAAGTGTCTCCCCCAGCACAACCGCTTAGTCTGTAGATCTGTCGGGTCACCACGACGGTGTTTACCAAACACTCACAAATGCTCAGTAGCATTCACAGATGAAGGCTTATTATTGTTCCCTTGTCTGAAACGGCTATAAGTTGGTCAGGTGGCTCAGCTGATCTTGGCTGGACTTGCCCGTCTGGGGAACAGGTGCCCTGGGCTGACCTGGACTGGCCTGCCCCCTGTCCCCCGCAACGCCTCCCCACACTGCAGGCTCAGGGGAGGTGTGACTGGTGGGGACTGAAGTGCTGCAGAGAAGCGGCAGGACATGCAAGCCCTCTTTAGGCCCAGCCTTGGGGCTGACCCTGACACTTTTGTCACGTTCTGTCGGCCAGCGCGCGTCACAGGGCCAGCCCAGATGCGAGGGCTGGGGAAATAGACTCAGTCTGGAACTGCGGGGTCACGTGTAACAGATCACGGGGAGAGGGAGGGGCAAGACCTCTGGCCTTTAGGACACTGCTGTCTTTGCAGAGTGCTTGTTAGACTGGCCGAGAGGTTCCTGCAGTTGGAATAGAGACCTCAGGGTCCAGAAAGCCCCTATCCTTAGGATGTGCTGGTCGGGACCTTTACTTAATCTCTGTACCTAATGTGGTCACTCATTATGGACCCTCGAATGTTACTGGAGGCTTCTAAGTTAATTGGCTCCCTGTAACGTAAGGATTCTCAGAAGCAGAGTGTTTTGCAGTGAAGTGAGCCCTGATGATGGTTTTCCTCTGAAAGCAGTGGGTGCAAACACAGTCAAAAGTGCTGTTTCATACTCAAATTATAACTGTGTGGGGTCAAAGAGGTTGCTTGATTCTTGTTAAGTATGTAAGAATAAGAAACATCCTATCTTCAATTATGCTATTTGGAGGTTTAGGCATACCTACTCTGTGACAAAAGCAGAGGCCAATTTTTGGTTTGAAGATAACTTTTAATCTCTGTCCAGATTTTAAGCCCTTTGTTCCACCCTTTCCACCAGAAATCCTCCTTGGCTCTTCTAGAAATGACTTTCACTTAGATGCTTTTAGAAAAAAGAAAACTATGTTCCAGCAAACTGCAGAGTCTACACCATGGGGTTGATCCTGTCCACCCCAGGTCCTTCAGAGAAAGCCTTGGAAAAGTACCAAGCTCAGACTTAACAAATACAGAAAAGAAAAACAAAACACGTGATCATCTCAACAGATACTGAAAAGGCCTTTGAGGAAATTTATTATCATACATAATTTCTGATTAAAAAAGAAACAACAGTAACTGTCAGCGCAGTAGGGCTGGGAAGGTTGGAACTCTTTTAGCTTGTCAAGAGGTTGTCTACCAGGGGCCTAGCACAGACCTTAAGGATGTAAGGCATTGAAAGTTATTTTCATTAAAGTCTGGGACAGACTCAAGTCTCATCCCTTTTACTCATTTTTTTTTTTTTTTTGAAGAGCCTAGCCAATACAGTGAGTTTCTGTTTGTTTGTTTTTTTTAAGTAGGAATTATAAACACAGAGGCAGCAACTATCTCTAGAGGCAGAAAAGATTATTTACCTTGAAAACTCTGTTAGAGCTATTAGAACTAATAAGGGAGTAAAGTGGCCTTAAAGATATAAGAAAAAGGTGAAATAATAAAAATGGAGAGTATACTAAGGATATATTGAATATTTTCAAGATATCAGTTGTCCCCATACTAGCCTATGGTTTCATTCAATCTTCATTCAAAATCCCATTAATAATTTAAAATATAATTTAATGTATCCTGAAATTCCTATTTCTATGAGTATAAGAATACTGAAGAAAATCTTCTAAAAAGAACAATAAAGAGGGCAGAATTTGCCCTTTCAAATACCAAACCTTGCTAATACCGTTATATTAAGCCATTTGGAAAGTATTATGTAAAGGCCCTTGCTTGTATGTCATACAAAAATAAATCATAGGTGACTCAAAATCCTAAAATATAATTATAATTATATTAAGGTATAGAGTAATATGGAGAAGACAATGGCACCCCAATCCAATACTCTTACCTAGAAAATCCCATGGACGGAGGAGCCTGGTGGGCTGCAGTCCATGAGGTCGCTGAGAGTCAGACATGACAGAGCAACTTCACTTTCACTTTTCACTTTCACGCATTGGAGAAGGAAATGGCAACCCACTCCAGTGTTCTTGCCTGGAGAATCCCAGGGATGGGGGAGCCTGGTGGGCTGCCATCTGTGGGGCTGCACAGAGTCAGACACAACTGAAGTGACTTAGCAGCAGCAGCATAGAGTAATGTATATGTATATATATACCCACATATGTACACATATATATAGTGTGTGTGTATATATATACACACACATACACACACACACACATATATATATATATATACAGCAACAATATATATATATACACACATGTATGCATGTGTGCATATAGCATGATTTGGGGATAGAGAAGATATGAAATTAGAAGCCATAAAGAAGAAAATTTTAAGATATTATTACTATATTATAGTGCAAGATCTTGCCAATAGTGCAAAACTCTAAGCAAAGTTAGAAAACAAATAGTCTTGGAGAAAATATTTTCTACAGAGAAAACAGATGAAATGATTATATCCATAGTCGATATAAAATTCTTTCTATAAAGAGTGCTTACAAATGAATAAGCAACAAAATCCACTTAAAAAGGAGCAAAAAATAAAAGGGTAGTATACAGGAGAAGAAATAAATACCCAACAAACACATGAGTTGTTCTTAGTCTCACTACTAAGAAGGAAATGTAAATTAAACAATAGTGATATTTGTGTAATCAGATTGGCATCATTTTAAAAATTATCATTTAATTTGTACAGAAATGTACTCTCAGAAATGTTGGTGCAAATATAAATAGATAAGACTTAGCTACTTAGATAAATAGATAAGTGTAAATCTATGGCTGATTCATATCAATGTATGACAAAACCCACTGAAATGTTGTGAAGTAATTAGCCTCCAACTAATAAAAAAATTAAAAAAAAAAAAAAAACTCAAAAAAAAAAAAGACTTAGCAATGCTTTTAGAAATTTAAAAATACTTGCCTTTTGTATGAGCAATCTCACTTTTAGAAATCTCTTCTATAAAAACACTCACATACCTAAAAATGCATCAGTTGGGAAATGACTAGGTAAATTGTTATATATCCAAATTTTGGGAAGTACTCACCCTTTAAAAAGAACAGAATAGTTCTGTTTGTACTAATATGGGTAATTGCATATGGTATACTGGTATACAGAAAGAGTAATTTAAGACCTAGGGGTAGTATAACCCTATAGGATTGAGAAATTCACACTAAACAGTTAAAGGTATTCTTTGGTAAGAGCAGCGAGATGGATTGAGGGCAAGGGAGACACATTTCTGCATTTGTTGAAATTTTGCAATGAACATCTATGGTAATTTAAAAAATTAATGTAATGATTCATTCTTAACTTGAAAATTCTTATTAATAAAATTGTGCAAATCCACAAAAAGTTGGATAAAATAATAAAGATCCTCCTCCCTGTTACTCAGGGATACTGTTGACATTTAGGAATAAATGAGGAAACAAACATGTCCAACAGAGTTAATGCAGTAGAAAATATAGACAAACAAGATGATGCAAGGGTATCTTGGGAGAAGGGAGACCTGGATGTTTCTCAGGTGCTTTGCTGGGTGCTCTGCGATGCTGGGAAGCCACTGAAAGCCATTGACTCATCTGCGGTCCAGTTAGGTTTTCTCCGTGCTTCAGGTAGGGCTGACCTACTTCCACTGGAAGAAAGGGCTGAAGAAAAAGAATGCAGATAAAGATTCTGCCTCATGTGAAGTGTTATTGTTAGAATGTCCATGAATGAATGTCAGCACCCAGCATTTCTGAGGGCCCCATTAAATGAGCAGTTTTCTTTGTAGAAGCAGAACTCTGAAGTAGGCACACTGGGAGAAGTGGGTGGGGATAAAATGGAGAAAAGATGAAAAGACCATGTGGTCGGTAGGGATGGAGTGTGTGTGTGTGTGTGTGGGTAAAGCTTAACATGGATAAAGAAATAGAGTATAATGTTTAAATACAACATAAGTACTTGGAGTAACTTTGAGCAATTAGATGGTAGGAGAGGGTATTTATGCCTTTGTGTGTGTGTGTGTGTGTGTGTGTGTGTATGTATGGGGGGGGCGGAATTGGGTAGCTTTATTATTAAGTTCAAAGAGAGTTCCTAAAGGGAAAATAAAATACCAGTGTGAGTCAGACACGGTTCATTTTCTCAGTCAGTGTTGAGAGGCACAAGATCAAATCTGGCTTGACACCATCCAGTGCAGATCTCAGCAGCCACTAGAAGCTGGAACCAAGCAGAGCTTGGCTAATGAGACTCTCCATCCTCTGCCAGGGCCTGGGGGCCCATCCCTTCCTCTCTGGCAAGCAGGATACAAAGAGAGCTCAAAGCAGACTGAGGACCAAAAGGTCACCCAGAACATTCACGTTCTGCAAGCTCCCCACCAGGCCTTTCTGAAAAACAGACAAGTGTGGTTTCACAGTTTAGCCAGAAAGCGAGCCAACGGCTTTGCCCTTCAGCCCAGGGTAGGTTCTAATGGCACCTACAGGATGTTCCATATGACATCCGGCCTTCAGCAGTGAAGGGAGGGGAGGACCCGGGCCAGACCCAGCTGAGGCCTATCCTCTCATGTATTCTTTGGGCGTGAAAGGGGTGACTGTAAAATTCAGGTGAAACTGGAAGTTAGGATTCAGAGCGCCCCACATAAACACTGCAGTCTGTTACCAAGCTCCCGTTCCCCAGTAAGACACTTTGCAGAATGCAGTCACCTTGTTGCTCTGAGGACCTTTGTGCCCTTCGACGGTTTGGTGCGCAGATGCCTCAGGGGGAAGTTAGGGCATCTCCACTGTGTCTTTTCCATCTTGCTCGGTGTTTCCCGAGTGCACGTGTGGGTTAGGGTGCAGCCCTCCGGCTCACTGCCGGTGCCCAGTCCTGTCCCCTTCCGCTCACTCCTCGCATTTCTTTCCAAACCTCAGCTCGCTTGTCGCTTCCGTGCTCAGAACCCCTCAGTGACACTCAAGGCCTCTTGAACATGCCGACTGCACACCTTCCTGACATCTCTTGCACTTCTGCCTCTCTCAGACTCGTGCTCCGACAGAGCCACCCAAGACTGCTTGTGATTCCTTCAAACCCTGACCCTCTGTCTTGGGTCTGTCCCCGGATTACCTCTGCAGCTCATTTCTGTGTGTAGAGAGGCCTCCTCTCTGCGGAGTGCTCCCCAGCCTGCTTTGTGCTGTGTGCTGGTCCTCCGCTCTCTGCAAGCACGTGGGCCTTCCTTTCACCCCTTCACTCTATCGCACTGGCTGGTTTTATTCTGATTCCCTGACTCACTTGGAAGAAACCTTAAAGGTAAAAAAAGCAGAGTACCTTGCCGCATAGTTGGTGCTTCAGGATTGTGTTATAGGAAGGGATGAACGCGTGCATTTTTTAATTTAGCTTGTGAATATATGTACGTGGGTCTTTGTTTCCCCCATCTGACACGAGTAAAGTGTTCAGTCTGCTGTGCCTCAGAGAGGATGTTGGGGTCACATTTAAGTAAGCTTAAGACCTTTCACTTCATCCTGAGAGTCATCAAGTAGATGGCAGTCGATAGCCCGCTCCTGGGCTTCCATAGAGTGCTCACCAACGAAAACTCCCTGTTGTTCCAGGCCAGCTGCTGCCAGCCAACCGCAATACTCCGAGCCCCATCGACCCCGACACCATCCAGGTGCCGGTGGGCTATGAGCCGGACCCGGCCGACCTCGCCCTCTCCAGCATCCCCGGTCAGGAGATGTTTGACCCTCGCAAACGCAAGTTCTCCGAGGAAGAACTGAAGCCACAGCCCATGATTAAGAAAGCGCGCAAAGTCTTCATCCCGGACGATCTGAAGGTAAATGGGAGCTGATAACTAGGCTGTGGGCAAACAGAGAGGGGGATCAAGAGGCAGACTAAAAGGGTGAGCCCAGGAAAAGCACACAAGCTCGTAAACAAAGACTGGTAATTTTCCACCCCATTTTTCAGCATGTGACAAGGCTAGTTGCTTCCTTTCTGGGTGTCTTCTGTACTGTGCCTTTCATATCTTGATAATGCACAGAAATAAGGAAAAGCAATAAAATGAAGTGCTTTGCAGCCCATGAAGGAAGCAAGCCCTCTGCTATCTGTAAGAAACCCATGAAAGCCTAATGAAGTCAAATCTGGATCTTTCAAGATTGGAAAGGAAAAAAAAAATTATTGGGAAGGGTACCTAGACCTCAGAGTCTTCAAGGGTTACCTTTCCTTTGGGAGTTTAATGCTAATTAACTGCTGCCATTTCTGTGTAGGCCTCAGGGAGTAATAGCAAGAGACAGGACCTCTCTCCACATTGCCAACCTTGGATGGCAGGGTGGGACTTTGTTAAGGAAGCTGGGGGGTTTCCTGACACTACTTATAAGTAATGTTGACTCTGCGTCTCATGTAGTGAGCACTTGGGTATCTCAACAAAAGGTTAATTTGGGGTTGGTTTTTCTCTACTTTGTTGAAGGGACACAGTATTTATAAAGGAAAATAGATTTACCTTAGGAAATCAGATACAACTTAAACAAAATTAATGTGACACATTTATGATACCTTAGGAAGAGAATTCTTTCTAAAATTATGCCATGCCTACTGATACCAAAATAGAACCATTTTTGATTAGCCATTGCTTAGAATTGTCTGTGTTTATGCTGCTTTCTAATCATATGAACAATGGAGATGTGATTGTATACATTCAAGGCATTGGAAGCAGGCATAATTAGGTCTTTTCTAACTTCTCAAACCTAAACATGGTTCACATGAAGAGAACTCCTGTTGGGAAAATAGGGAGTTTGGGACATTATTCTGGAACCACTTTAGACCAGTAATGCCTGCTTTTCAGACCTAAAGAGCACTGGAAGAAAACATGTATGCAAATCTGTCACTGCTGTCCTCCAGCACCTGAGGTCACCTGCGGTGATGCAAAATCCTAAAATGTCTGGGCTGAAAGGGACCTCAGACGTGCATTAGGGCAAAGTGGTCATTGCACCACTGAGGAGATGGAGATGAAGGAAAGCCAAGGTGAGCCCTGGTAGTTAGGATAAGACCCAGCTGGGTCCCCAAGTCAGCTGGCTTCCAGAGAGGTCACTGCAGCATGTTGGCCCTGATGCGGGCTACAACATGGACCTCCAGTAACTGTCATCCTGAGACTCAAAGGAGGAAAGTGCATAGTGAACACACCAGAAGATAGGAACTAGTCAGGGAACTGATGGTTAGACAGAGATGGAATAAGAAAGGGGCCCATGGGATTAGGTCCTGGCAGTTTAAGTACCTTCTTTCAACAGATGCTTTCCCTCACCTTGCGTTAGTCACACAATTCTGTGTGTGTACTTTAGAACTTGCTTCTTAAACTAAACCAGGGAGCCCATTCAGCATGGATTTCCTCTTGAGTGGAGGCAAGTTTGAAGAGGTGCTGCTGTATTGTAGATAAAACCTCTAGCCAGACTTGCAGTCTCTGAATTTACAAGTTTAAAGCAAGGAGCAAGCTGCTTTAATTACCCAGGTAACCCTGGCAACAGAGAGGCCACGTGAACATTGCTGTGCTGGAATTATACGTTACCACCACCATGGCTGGACGTGGCCTTTCCACGTGCCAGTGTGGGGAATAGGCAAGAACATTCTCCTGCCAGCGGTCCCTGGATTCCTTCAGCTGTGAGCAAAGCCTCAGGCCCCAGACCGCGAGCACGGGTGAAACAGGAAGCAGAACCGTAAGACATTTCTTGTGCAGCAGGAGGACTGAGCTGGGGCAGGTGGGAGCCACGTGTGCGGCCTCCAGCGCTGGGTGAGCAGACTGAGTGAGTGGAGCGGCCCTCACTGCCTGCACTTCCTCTCTGGAGCCATTCATCTGGGTTAGCAGGCGTCTCCCCCCAACCCGGGAAGATGAAGGGGTGGCATACTGGTTCCTCACTGAGAATCGGCTTAATCGCCTTGGTGTCTTTCAAAGACCCATTCATTCACTTGACAAATATGTTTCCAATGCTAGTGTCTGCCAAGTCAGGGCCTGGGGGTTTGAAGGTGAGCCGCTACTGACATTGTTCCTACCCCCGAGTGAGAAAAAGGAAATGTTGATATGTCAGAAGGGGCATCACACACAGACCCTCAAGCAGATGGGACTGGACTGAGGGCGCTTTGCCAGGTGATGGTACCTCGGGAGCCAGATGGCATCCGCCCCTGGGAGATAGAGGGAAAGGGCACAGGTGATGTGTCAGCCCGTCAGCACTTCTGCACCCCACCCCCATTCTGAGGTAACAGAGCCAGGGAGGCTGGTTTTCTTGTCGGGGACAGCCCTCCTTCCATCACTCCTGCCTCCTGTGTCCCCTGCTCCCCTCCCACCTGAGATGGTCCACATTTCACACCTTGGCTCGCTCATCTGCTCATGTGCACAGGAGTCTGGGAAGTGAAAGTACCTCAGAAGTAAGAAGAACTCGGAAATCGGTTGTTACACTGAGGTCAGCTGGTGACTCCCCTGGTCCTTAAGACCTGATCCCAAACCTCCCAGGCCTGTGGTGGTACTCCTTCTCCATCTCCCCGAAAACACAGCTTCTTCAGTTTACCGGGGCCTTGTTCTCATGTACTCCGACTCCCTGGCCCCCGTATGCAAGTTCTGATACATCCTAAGTTAGTCCCTCTTTCAAATCATCTTGGAAACCACACGTCTGGGAACACTGATGAGAACGGTAGATTTCCTGATTTACCAAGGGCATGGATCTGGGGCTTACTAACATAGATGATGTCTATCAGAACTGGAGGTTTCACTGTTAATGTGCCATAGGCCCTCTCACCCCACGGAGTCTTAGGCTGTCTTAGCTCCTCCCAGTTTCTCTCTAGCCAGCTGGCCTGGCCTCTCTCCTCTTCATCCAGCTCCCCACGCCCTTTTCCCAAGGGCAAGCAACAAATCCTACCCCAAGGTTTCCAAAGGATAGCCTCCTAAGAATTCTTAAGCCATTATGAAGATCATGTTTTTCACTTTGTTATATATTATTATGAAATGTATGGTAGGCTGGGAGTGCTTTATAAATAAGAGAACAGTACTAGCTGGTGAAAGGCAGACAGAAGGTGCCTGCACTGACTCTGTCTCACACCTCCTGTCTGCTGGGCAGTGTTGCCTGAGGCTAAAGGGCAAGGATGGGGCAGACCACTGACCTTGCACCTTGCTTGCAGCCTTGGCCTCAAACCACATGACCTCCTCCAATGCCAAAAGCCCCTTGGAATCCTGGGGCAGGGTAAGAACTGACCTCCCTCACTTATTCTGGGTGGTACTAACTGCAGGGATTAGCATTGCGAGGATTGAGGAGTTTACTATTGCAATTTGTTGAAAAAAGGGGTTGCAAAACCCACCTGGTGGCACCGTAAATGGAAGAAGACTTATATTTCTTAGTGCTTCTAGGAAAGTTTTCCTTTTTTTTGGCAGAGGGAGCAGTGATGGGGGAAAGAAGGGACTGTTTTCAAGTTGACCACAATCAAACATCACTCAGGCTAAGAAGGTTAACTGTTTAACAAACAGTTAAACAAAAAAGGTTAGAGTAAATTATTTAAATGCTAGCCATGAATAAGAACTGATTAATCAGTGGCAAGTGGAACTTTACTTTGTTTTTAATTGCCAAAGTATACATGCCATTATAGAATATTCTCATAGTTCAGAAGGACATAAAAACTGAAAGATCCTACCTCCTTCAATCCCCCTTCCAAAGGCACCACTTTTAATAGCTGGGTATAAATCTTTCTGGATTTATACTATTTCTGAATATATACTATTACTTAAAAAAAAAAACAAAAACACACAAAGTGGGATGAGAACCTATTGGTCTTCAAATTACCACTGTTTCTACCCACACAGTGATACGTCTCTAGCATCTTTCAGATTCAGTGGGATCATTATGTTTAATAGTTGTGTGACTCTATCATGATGTAGTTATCAAAGCGCCTACTGATAACTGGGCCCACGGGGCAGGGAAGGGGTTTGCCCATTTTTTTCTAATAGGGACAGTTTAGTTCAGTCGCTCAGTCGTGTCCGACTCTTGGCGACCCCATGGACCGCAGCACACCAGACCTCCCTGTCCATCACCAACTACCTAAGTTTACCCAAACTCATGTCCATTGAGTCTGTGATGCCATCTAACCATCTCATCCTCTGTCATCCCCTTATCTGCCTGTCCTCAATCTTTCCCAGCATGAGGGTCTTTTCAAATGAGTCAGCTCTTCACATCAGATGGCCAAAGTATTGGAGTTTCAGCTTCAGCATCAGTCCTTCCAATGAACACTCAGGACTGATTTCCTTTAGGACGGACTGGTTTGATCTCCTTGCAGTCCAAGGGACTCTCAAGAGTCTTCTCCAGCACCACGGTTCAAAAGCATCAATTCTTTGGCACTCAGCTTTCTTTATGTCCCAACTCTCACATCCATACATGACCGCTGGAAAAAACATAGTGAAAGTGAAGTAGCTCAGTCGTGTCCAACTCTTTGCGACCCCATGGACTGTAGCCTACCAGATTCCTTCCTCCATGGGATTCTCCAGGCAATAATACTGGAGTGGGTTGCCGTTTCCTTCTCCAGGGGATCTTCCCGACCCAGGGATCGAACCGCCTCCCGCACTGCAGGTAGACGCTTTAACCTCTGAGCCACCAGGGAAGCCCTAGCTTTGACTAGATGGACCTTTGTTGACAAAGTAATTCCTCTGCTTTTTAATATGCTGTCTAGGCTGGTCATAACGTTCCTTCCAAGGAGTAAGCGTCTTTTAGTTTCATGGCTGCAGTCACCATCTGCGGACAGTGCTTTAGTAAAAACGCGCCCTTGTGTGCGCAAGTGAGTGAGGACTGCCCTAGGGAGAGAGCCCAGGCGTGAGGTGGCTGTTCAGCCCTTGACAGACATTGCCAGGTCGTCTTCCAGCAATACCGCAGCTTATCCCGGAAAGCACGCGCGCCCAGGGAAGGAAGGGGTTGAACAAAGAGAAGGAATTCGGCCTGTCCTTCAGGGGTGCAGGCCTGCACCCCACTTGGCGGGCTTGTGCTCTGCCGGGCGGGAGAGAGAGCCGACTGAGGGCCGGGCCGGGGAGGGAGGCCCGGGCGGCTGCGCTCTGACGCGTCGCGTGTCTCCCGGCAGGACGACAAGTACTGGGCGCGGCGCCGGAAGAACAACATGGCTGCCAAGCGCTCGCGCGATGCGCGGCGCCTCAAGGAGAACCAGATCGCCATCCGCGCGTCCTTCCTGGAGAAGGAGAACTCGGCGCTGCGCCAGGAGGTGGCCGACCTGCGCAAGGAGCTGGGCAAGTGCAAGAACATCCTAGCCAAGTACGAGGCCCGGCACGGGCCCCTGTAGGCGGGCGGCGGCGGGTGGCCGCAGCCCGGACAGGCCTTCACCGCAGCGACCGACCTTTCTGACATCAGCACTTTACCAGACGCAGCAACACGACGGACTCACGTTTTGGGATGTGTGTGTGTGTGTGTGTGTGTGTGTGTGTGTGTGTGTGTGTGTGTGTGTGTGCGCGCACTTGTACTCCTGTGTGGTCAGCGGGAGGTGTGTGTGTGTATTCGTGCTCTTTTGTGGTCAGCGGGGTGTGAGTGTATGTGCTTGTGCTGCTGTGTGGTCAGCGGGGTGTGTGTGTGTGTGTTTGTGCGCCTGTGTGGTCAGCGGGTGTGTGCGCGCATGCGTCCCTTTGCGCCCGCCATCTTGAAACGAAAGGTGCCATGTTTTTACTGGACTGAGGAGACCGCGCGGGTTTCCTGCTCCCCCCACCTCACCCCACTCCCGCCCTTTCCGTGTGGCTTCATGTGCGCTCCTACCCACTCTTCCAGGACCTTCTGCTCGGGTTCACTAAGAAGAGCCCTGCTGAAATAGTAGATCTCGGTTTTTCAAGACCACAGGCTCTTGTTTCTGTTTAATCTGTAAGTTACCATGCTAATAAGGTGCACAGAGTAATTTAGCACTACACTGCAGCTCCGTTCAGTTATAGGTTGCTTTCCTCACTTTTTAAGTTTTGGTGATAATCGTCTTCAAATTTAAAGTGCTGTTTAGATTTACTAGATCCCATATTTACTTACTGCTCTCACTAAGTTTCCTTTTAATTACACCAACTCCAGCGAGTAAGAGTACTCTCATAGAACACAGAGTGTGTTTTTGCACTGTCTGTACCTAAAGCAATAATCCTATTGTACGCTAGAGCATGCTGCCTGAGTATTACTAGTGGAAGTAGGAGATTTTCCCTACCTGAATTTCACTGTCTTTTAAAAAGCAAAAATTACAGTAATGTATTTGAGCATGCCCAGAACATCCCCAGGACCGGGAAGCAGAGGGAAATGCCAGGTCTAAGAACAAGGGGTTAACTTATCAGTGTACAGCCAAAAAATGCATCTTGGAACAGCTTTTGACATTGATGTGTTTGCTTTTGTTTTCTCTCTTTTCCCATGCCCCCAGCCCCCAATTTTCTAGTTAACTTTTTCCACATCCCTCTTGATATTCAATACAATTCAATTACTTAAGATTCAGTTTTCCCCATTTTTTCGGTAATGTATATATTTTTGTGAATTATACCTTGTTGTTTTTAAAAATCAGTTAATAAGTTGATGTTTTGTAAAACCCCTTTTTCTTAGTGGTGTCATATTTGAATGCTTCATAAATTAATGATTCTGGAGCTTACGTTTCTTATTCTCTGTTTTCTTTTGAACGTATGTGCTCTTATTAAGTGGACTTCTGAAAAATGAATGTAAAAGACACTGGTGTATCTCCGAAGGGGATGGTGTTGTCACAAACTGTGGTTAATCCAATCAATTTAAGTGTTTACTGTAGACCAAAAGGAGAGATTATTAAATTGTTTAATGTTTATACAGAGTAATTATAGGAAGTTCTTTTTGTACAGTATTTTTCAGATATAAATACTGACGATGTATTTTGGAAGACATATATTATATATAGCAAAGAGAAAAGGAAAACTATTCCATGTTTTAAAATTATATAGCAAAGATATATATTCATCAATGTTGTACAGAGAAGTGCTTGGGGGTTTTTGAAGTCTTGAATATTTTAATTTTGTCACTGACACATCAGCATGTTTTCTGCTTCAAATTAAAATTTTACAACAGTATCGAAGCTTGCTGTGACGAATTCTGCTCTAAAACATCTAAGGAGTTTTCTTATTTTCTATTAGGTCTCAGAAAGAAAACCCAAAACCACAAAATGGATGTTAGTCAAATATTTATTGGATGATACAGTGATTTTTAGGAAAAGCATCTGCCACAGAAATGTTCACTTCAAAATTATGAGTTCCTGAAAATAAATATCACTGCAAGCATCCCCCAAAATTCTGTTCTCCTCAATGGGCACATGCATCTTACACAGTATAAGGTTAATATCGGTGCTATGTGTATGATTTATAATTTGATAGCTGTCTTGACTTTAAAGGTGATTGTTCTTTTGTTTCACTAACTTGTGTTAAGAGATTTTGCTGTTGTTACAAAGAAACATTTTCTGCAAGATTAAAATACCCTTTTATCAGTGGGATTTTCTAGTTTCCTGTGTCCAGAGTATGTGATTCTTTAATGACCTTTAATGATTCTTTAATGGTGATCTCCTTGTCAGTCTGTTAGCAATGCTTCTCTCTTACTGTCATAGTCTTGGGGAATCTGAATAGTGGAATATTCCTACAGGTATCTCATTTTGTCTGAAGCTACAGATTATGATGGGAGATGGACGCATATTGGAATTAACCTCGTTCAGGTAAATAACTAATAAACAAAACCTCTAGCAAACTTAAGCAGAACTGAATTAGTGGTATTCAGAGACACACGTAAACATGGAGTTGGCCTTTTAATAGGTAAAGAGACTAATTGCAGCAGACTGGTTCAATAGTCACTAGCACAGAAACAAGTAAAATCTTTTAACTGGATAAGTATTGAAGGATTGTACTGAAGACCATCCAAATTCATTGAAGTTTAAAATGGTAACTGAAAAAAACTGTATTTGAGTATTAGTATTTCTGAAATTAGGTTGCTTGTATCTGATGAGCATCACAGATGTTTTCTGCAGAAGAAATTTAAAGATCATAATAAAATTTATTCTTTGGCATGCCAGGGGAGGTTTCAGAAACCTACCTCGTTTTAAAAATTTTAAAGCTTTGGAGTCTGTACAGGTGCTTTATACGTAGGTCATTGTCACCACACACAAGCACTCAACCCCTGAACTCACTGCCTTCTGTCCAGGGCAGTCAGCTAGTAAATAAAGCAGTTCTGCTAAATGACATGAGAAGGCATGGCCCAATTTGGAATGACTTGGATCATCCAGGGTCAGATGAGTTCTGCAGACTGCAGCTATTAAAAGAGTCCTGTTGTCATTTCTCACCTTTTCATCATAAGCATCTTTCAGAGATTAATTACTTGGCCATTAAAAATGAATTCAAATCATATTATGCCAACATCACATAGACATGATTTGGAATGAGCGGCCTAGGACTCCCTGACAAGGTCACATCATCTTTTCGATTGGACTTGAAAAGGTGAAAATTGGTCAGCCTATAGTTCTGCTTGTGCCACCTGGAGGACATAGGTAGGGAATGGGAGGGCTGTAAGTGATCACTTCCTCCTCTTGAGAAAGTGGATGCTTTTGATCATTCCAAAACCCACAGTGAGCAGGATAGTGACAGGCCTTTCATCTTCATATATGACAGGCCACTGTGAAACCATCATTTGAAGCAGAAGGACCATTTGCTTGATGAGCATGCAGATGGAATTCTAGCACTGGGTGGAGAGGAAACAGTGCTAAAAAGCCCAGAGGTTCCTTCCAACTTACTGGTTTCGTGAGGGAGGGAACTCTCAATGATTCTAAATGTACGTTTGAAAGGTCTTGGGTCTGTTTTCAGAAGCGTCGATAAGAATTTTAAGTAGAGTCACTCCAACCCCCATCCCAAATTAAAACAAAGGTCATTCTGTAAAATGCAAAGGAGTTTGCCTCCCTTCTTCCTAATGTTCCTTTAGCAAAACTTAATTAGTGTTAATCAGAGCAGTTCCAGAAGGTGGGAGACACCTGCTGTCAGTCTGCCAGCTTCCAGCTAAGGGCTCCTAGGCCCCCACTAGGGAGGCTAAGATCTCCTCTAGGTTTTCTCTACAATTAATGTCGTTTTTTAAATGAGCAAAGCCATGTCTTTAATCTTGATGCATTGGATTTGGCAACTAAAGGCAGTACATTTTGCTGAGGGCTAAGTGTATGTAGAGGAGTGTGTGTGTGTGTGTGTGTGAGAGAGAGAGAGAGAGTAGTTAAGGCATAAAATCTTTCATGTGGAGCACCTCACCAAACGTAACAATAGTCACCGTTATCCTTTTGGCAACACCACAAAGACTGCATCTGTTAAACAGGTTTACAAGTTCACTTGAGGTCAGTGTTTGTACGCCATGGTTTTGGTTGCTGTTTATGCTGTTAAGTCCAAAACTTTGTCTGTTATTCTTAATGTTTAATAAAATTTAAATTGTTTCCTGTCTTTCATGTATTTTTGTTGACAGTCTGCTGGAAATCAGATTCTATTCCCAATTCTATCACCAAGAAGCCATTGACATAGACTAATTACATAGATGATAAATTAATAATACTATATAATCAGTGAGAAATTAACATTTATTGGGTACTTACATGTCAGACCCAGTGCTAAACACTTGCAAGGAATATTTTATTTAATCCCACATTAACCTCATGAGATAGGGACAGTTGTTATCTCCATTTACAGAAGAGAAGATAGAAGCTTGGAGAGGTTACATAGCTGGTAGAAGTGACAGAAATGAGTTCTGGTTCTTTAGATGGGCATCATTTAGAGTGGTGTTTCCCTAAAACCAATGCAAAGGCTGTTTTCTGGTCATATGTATGAGAATCATCTGGAAACATATTACTAGACTTACAGACTCAGTGATTTCTGAATCAGTACATCTGGGATAGGGCCTGGAAATCTGAACTGCTTAAAGGCTCCCAGATAACTTGCATGTGTGGCCGAGTAACTGGAGCCCAAGGATTTACAGACTTGACCTTCATCTGAGTTCATGACCTTGGGGGAATCCATGTAGAAGCTTCAAAACTTCTGTAATTACCTGGAATTGCATGCAACTTTTTGTACATAAACATTTTTCTGTAGAGGGGATCCATGGCTTCCCACCCCACACAGGAATCTGTGATGCAAGATGGGATAAAAATCCCTGACTTACAGGAGAGGTGATGTAGCGTGATCCCAGCCCAGGCAACCCATTAAGAGTCACCTGGGAAGCTCAGAACACTGCTGCTGTGTGGGCCACAGCCTCAGCCAAGGAGCTCAGCATCTCTGGCGGAAGAGTAAGGGCTCCAGTGAGGAGCCCAGTGATTCAGATCTGTCACTTAGCAGGAGTGTGACCTTGAACAGCCACTGAGCATTTTTAATCTCCTCCTCTGTGAGATGAAGTTCCACTCTCCATCCCTGGGGGTTGTGGGGAGAACTAATGACATAACAAATGCATAGTCTGGCTCATCTTCCTCCCTCAATAAATAACTGCCATGGGGACCCGGGGAGTCGAATGTGTGCCTGGAGCACTTTTTCCAGTTCAGTATTTCAGACCATTCGTTCCTCCAAAGAAGGCAGAAAACAGTTCTGTGCAGAAGAAGGGGCAGATGGCTGGTGGGGAGGGAAATTGGGACACCCCAGCATGGGTGTGGTTCATATTCCGACACCTCTAGTAGATCCAAGCTTTGGCCAAGCTTGGGGGACATCCATCCAGGTGGCCCCTTCCAGTTTAAGCAGTTGCAATTCAGAGTTAGCTCTGTTTCACCATTAAATCTCTTCTTCCTCAGAGGAGTAGGCACAGTGACCTTAAGATTCTCTTTGAGTAAGTGATTCCGTGTTTTCGCATCTTCAGGTCTTAGGTGGAATGACTGCTTCTCCACGCCTGGAGAGACTCTTGAGTCTCAGATGGCAGGAACTGATGAGAAGCCCTGCAGCCTGGACGCCCCCGTCGCTCACAGTCACTCAGTCCCCAGGCCAGTCACATGCTGCCCTGGGGGTGGCTTTTCCACTCTTACTTGAACATTAACAGCACCATCAGCCCCCAAGCCCTTTCTCTTCAAAGCGCAGGAATTCCATTCCTTCTTTGAAAATCACTGGCTTAAAAGTCTCTTTGGGTGTCTTTAGCCCAGATCTGGGTGGAAATTACGGAAATCTTGCCTTTGTGGTTGGGAGATGGCCCCTTGGTAATAAAGGTAAGGGAACAATTGAAGGAGAAAGTCCCAAGTGAGGAAAGTGGTGAGCGTCTTCTGCTCCTCTGGGCTTTGAGTCAGTGAAGACTTGGGTGCAAAGGCCCCACTCTGACTTTTCATTCTGCAAAGCCTGGCACAATAGGAAAAGCCAAAAGTTACTGAGTCCTAAGCCTTGTACCTGTCACATCTCACTTAATTCTTACGCTATAAAATTGCTACTAGTATTTTTCCTGTTTTACAGGTAAAGAAACAGGTTCATGGAAATGAAGTAAGCAGAATTTAAACCCAGACAGGATGTCTGACTCCAGAGTTTGTGTTCTGTGCTGCTCTTCTCCGTGACTTAAACGAGGGCCTCAGCAGAGGCAAAAGGCAATTGCTGTGATTAGGAGGGTGAGCCCAGGGCAGGCAAACCTGGACTTAAATGCCCCAGTCTGTTATTTACTGTGTGACCATAGAAAATTCACCAAAGCACCCAGAGTTTCATCTGCAAAACAGACGTACTACTACTCTCCTTATAGGGTTGTTACATGATTAAGTGAGAACATGCATTTAAAACCCTTGGATCAATGTCCAGAGTATAACAGGAATTCAATGAGTATTTGCTTTTTGTGGTAATAATAGCAATTATTAATAAGTATTGCTTGATTTGATTTCACTAGCAATGTGCTACAATGGAGTCAGACTATACATTGTGTATTTTAGTGGGCGCAGTTTTATTTTGTAAATACTTGACTATGTTTTGGTGGCATCCCTCTTTTTTGGATGAGTAAATGGGAGAGCGTGTGATCACTTTATGAGTCTAGCTGTGTTTCTGAGATTGATCTTGTAAAATCCATGAGGCATCACCAAGTTTTAAGTCAACTCTGTTGCCTCTGATATCGTTGAGATCCTGGAGACCTTTGCTTTAACGAATGTACTAAGTGGTGCTGAAAGGCTGACCCTTGCAGTGTGAGGGCAGGCTCAGGCCTACAGAGATGAGAAGCCATGAATGGCTCTTAAGGGTCTTTCATTCACTTCCACCTTCAGGCCTGCCCCAGTCTCTACACTGTACATCTACTCATATATCTATCTGTATACCTCTATCAATCCTTGTTAGCTCCTGCTAATCACATGGAGAGATAGGCTGGGGCCCCTGTGGTCTATGACGAGAGTGAGAAATATGTCAGCAGCTTACTAAACCCATTGCTTTCTCAGGGTTTCCCTGGCGATCCAGTGGTTAAGAATCTGCCTTGCAATCCTGGGAACGTGGGTTCAACCCTGGCTGGGGAACTAAGATGCCCCACACCACAGAGCAGCTAAGCCCACACGCCACAGCTCTGAGTCCACATGCCCTAGAGCCCGAGCCACAGCTAGAGAGAAGCCTGAGCACCACGTGGATCCCCCGGGTCCTGCGTGTCCCAGTAGGACTCCATGCAGCCGCAGAACCCCATTGCTTTCTCTTCTAGACACGTTTCCAGCCTGTCTTGCACTTCGTGTGTCCAGACAACTGGGTTCTGGCCCATGGAATATGAGTGGGAGTGAGCCAGGCATCACTTCACAACTGGCCCACAAATATCTCCATCCAGTCTTCTTTCTCTTCTTCTGGCTCCAGCAGATGCCTCGAAAAGATGCAGACTCCAGGAGGAAGGGACTGAGGTCTCTGAATCACTGGACTGTTACCTGAGGGACAAAAAAACCCTGCTCTGGACTGAACCTTTGAGATCATGGGGTGGCTATTACAGCGGTCAGTCCACCCTGAGTTGAGAACCTTCTTCTGCAGTTGAGTGTTCTTACTTGAGGTCTTCACATCTTTGCTAGTCTCCTTACCAGGCTGGGGAGTAGAGGCTGGCTCCTTGGAACCCAGGCTCGTCACCTCTCACATACAGGACTTTGTGGTTGACCTGCCTCCTGGACAGACCTCCCACACTGTTTTGGCCCAGCCTGTTGGGCTGGACCTTCAGAATATCACTGCCTTGCTGTGGCCTCAGTTTTCCTTGGATTGAACAGTATCCACAGCTGTCCAGCCTCGCTCAGGAGGAGCGGCCTCTACCTCCAGGTCAGCTTTTCCAGCCTCATGCCCGCCCATAGCCTAGAGTCTTTCCCTGGCTCCTTGGCCCTGCCTCCATCCCTCACCCCAGACGTTCAGATACTTCCCTGGAAATGAGGCCTAATGTTTCTCAGAGCACTGATCTTCCCAGTTTTTGACTCACATACTCCCTAAAATTCTTTGTAAACCATGAACCCACATTGCACGTTATAAAGCTAACATCTAAAATTTCTCATCACAAGTATGTGGTACCGCACTGTGCTATGTCACTTCAGCTATGTCCAACTCTGTGCAACCCTATGGACTGTAGCCCACCAGGCTCCTCTGTCCATGGGATTCTCCAGGCAAGAATACTGGAGAGGGTTGCCATACCTTCCTTCAGAGGATCTTCCTGACCCAGGGATCGAACCTGTATCTCTTAAGTCTCCTTCATTGGCAGGCAGGTTCTTTACCACTAGCACCACCTGAGAAGCCCCATCACAAGTATTAATAGTTGCAAATAGAGCAATAGCTGCTCTAAATATCTGCATTTTAATAAAGCACAGCATACCTCTTCCTAAAGTAGCCAGTGAGGTACAAAACCCCAAGTGACTGGATGCCGGCCAAGATCCACTTGAAAAATGCAGCTGGAATTTGTACATCACTTCTTTTTCCCTTGAAATCATTACTCTAATGGTATTGTCCCTCACTGAATTTGTTTCTAATGTATATATTTGGGGGCTTATAAGTCTTGTATTGATCCTCCATATTTTCAGCTGTAAAACCATATCTATAGACAGAGATTATTTTTATTTTCTGTGAAAATAAGCCCCCCCCATGTTTTAAATTTCTTTAGGTGTGATTTACTTTTATTACCACTTTTATTTACTTTTATTACCACTATGCAATTGATCAAAACCACATATATATGTTAAATTTTTGGAATTTTTTTGGAATTTGTTTTTATTACATATTTTATTACATAAAATTCCTGCCTGGAGAATGCCATGGACAGAGGAGCCTGGTGGGCTACAGTCCGTAGTCTCACAGAGTTGGACACAACTGAAGCGACTTAGCATACACACACACACACACACACACACACACACACACACACGGCTCCTTGAACTTGACAATTATGCTAGCTCAAGGCAGGGTGTTGGAGTGAGATGGATGGGGGTAGGGAGCAGGAAGTTCATTTGGGCAACTCTTAAATTTTTGAAGGGTTTAGAATACTTAAGTAGGATGCTTGAGTTGTCATCAAATGAATATACATTCACAGAGATGGAATGGCAACTTTTCTTGGAACTTTCTCTGGGCACTTCTTCACCTTTTAGAATATACCTTAAAGTCCACAAACAGAAGTGGTCCCAAGCCTCCCTCCCTCTCTGTTGCAGGGGCAGGATGGCCTGCAGGCCTGGAAGGGCTCTATAGGGAGGGTGGTGATTGAGCTGAGTGAGGGAAAGCAAGTTTGCCAGGGAACGATGGGCAGGGATATTCCAGGTAGCAGCACAGCAGGGAGAGAAACCAGAACCCTCCTAGATGATGAGAGGGTTCATAAAACGGAGAAATACAAACATGAAGTAGAGCAAAAACATTTTTATGTGTTGAAAGTGAAAGTGAAGTCCTTCAGTCATGTCCGACTCTATGCGACCCCATGGACTATAGCCTGGAAAGCTCCTCCACTCGTGGGATTTTCCCGGCAAGAATACTGGAGTGGGTTGCCATTATTTTTCCCCAGGGGATCTTCCTGACCCAGGGATTGAACTCGGGTCTCCCTCATTGCAGGCAGACTCTTTACTGTCTTAGCCAGCAGGGAATCCCTCCTAGGGGTGACAGCATTGTTGGATCCTAGGGTCGGAGGGGCAGCATGATGGGAAACAAGGTGTGGCAAGACCGTGAAAGTCCTTGCACGTCACTCCAAGGCCTTTGGACTTCATCCTAATCAGGAGAATGACACAAGCAGGCTCCTCCTTAGAAAAGACAATCCTGGCAACTATATGGAAGAAGGATTGCAAAGAATTAGGAAGAGTGGAGGGCTGAGGGAGGTTCTCACGTTCAGTTCAGTTCAGTCACTCAGTTGTGTCTGACTCTTTGCGACCCCAAGAACCCCAGCATGCCAGGCCTCCCTGTCCATCACCAACTCTCAGAGTCCACTCAAACCCATGTCCATTAAGTTGGTGATGCCATCCAACCATATCATCCTCTGTCGTCCCCTTCTCCTCCCACCTTCAATCTTTCCCAGCATCAGGGTCTTTTCAAATGAGTCAGCTCTTCCCATCAGGTGGCCAAAGTATTGGAGTTTCAGCTTCAACATCAGTCCTTCCAATGAACACCCAGGACTGATCTCCAGGATGGACTGGTTGGATCTCCTTGCAGTCCAAGGGACTCTCAAGAGTCTCCTCCATCACCACAGTTCAAAAGCATCAATTCTAAACAAAAAAAAAAAAGCATCAATTCTTTGGCACTCAGCTTTCTTTGTAGTCCAACTCTCACATCCATACATGACTACTGGGAAAACCATAGCTTTGACTAGATGGACCTTTGTTGACAAAATAATGTCTCTGCTTTTTAATATGCTGTCCAGGTTGGTCATAACTTTCCTTCCAAGGAGTAAGCATCTTTTAATTTCATGGCTGTGGTCACCATCTGAATAAAGTTCTAGGGATGAGATGGGTAGATGGATTCAGAGCCTGGTCCACGGGGTTTGGTAGGAGGACGGCTCCAAGGTTTCACTTCTGTGACTTCTGGTGATCAGTGATTCACAGCCAGCAGTGTAGAGAGGGAATGTCTGGGGAATTTGTAAAGAAACACGTGCCTGCACCCCCCTGAGACATGCAGCCTCTGGTGTGGAAGACTAGCCTGCTTCCCTAGAGAACTCTCCTAGCTGCATCTCCTCTGTGCATCCTTGGTTGACCAGCACTGATTCTCTGAACACCCTGAGAGAGGTGTGGATCCCTGACCAGCAACTTTGGCAAGCTTCAAAAAGGGAGGGAAGCTGGAGGCCACTTCTATTTTACAGATGTGAAGGTGTATTTTAAAAGATGAAGAGATGCTCCAAGGGAAAACGTTACAAAAAATGTTGTCAGTCTATCTCTGTGAATGTATATTTGTTTGGTGAAAAATAAAACATCCTAACTTGATACCATTCACCTTTCACTTAAAGAAACCAAGGCTCAGACTTCCCTGGTGGTCCAGTGGCTAAGACTCCTGAGCTCCCAATGCAGGGAGCCCGGGTTTGACCCCTGGTCAGGGAGCCAGATCCCACGAGCCGCAACTGAAGTCTCCAGCGGCCACAACAGATGGAAAATGCCACGTGCTGCAACTAAGACCTGGCACAGCCAAGACAAGCAAATATTAAGAAAGAAAGAAACTAAGGCTCAAAAAGTTCTGAAGTCAGGATCTCTGGAGCAGAGCTGACATCCAGGAAAAGTGAGGCCAGGATTTTGCACCAGGCTTTTGGGCTCCCGAGCCCTCTGCTATCCAGATGTGCCGGTCCTCGCCCCCCTTGCCCTACACAATCCAGCAGGGCTGGGGTGTTTATACCTTGCGAGCCTGCACTTTATCCACGGCTGCCTGAGCTAGGAGGAACATTTAACCCCAGAGAAGCCACTTCCTTGAGTCAGCAGGGCACTTGGCCTAAAACAGAGGCTCTTAAACCTTGCTGCTCATCTGAATCACCGAGGGAAATTTTAATCATATCCTGATTCCCAGGCCATACTTCAAACCAGTTGTTATCGGAGTATCTGCTGGGGTCAGTGGAACCCAGACATCACTATTTTTAAAAATTTCCCAGCTGATTCTAATTGCAGCTTGTGGATTAGCACACTAAGGCTTTGAAGTTGAGTTACCCTTGAGTTCAAACCCTGTCTCTGATATCCATTTATTTAATAAACAAATATGCATTAAGCATTCATGATGGAGAAGCTCTTTTAGGCTAGTAACACTATACTTAATTTTTCTGAGCCTCAGAGTCATTTAATGCCATCTTAATATTGTTTGCATTAAGCAACATATATAAAGCACCTAGCAACTTGAAATATTAGACATTCAACAAGTATTAGTTCCTTCTCTCTTCCTGACTCCTCCTTACCTTGCAGGAGGTAAATAAGAAACTCCAGGAAGGAGGAGCCCAGGGTTGGAGTCCTCATTCCGGCCTTTGAAATTCAAGAGTAACACAGGACAAAAAACAAGGAGGCCTTTTCACACTTTTGTCCTTTAGGCTAGATGTACTTGTAAGATTCCTATTCTAGCATACTCTGTGTTAGTCACTCAGTCGTGTCTGACTCTTTGTGACCCCATGGACTGTAGCCCTCCAGGCTCCTCTGTCCATGGGATTTTCCAGGCAAGGATACTGGAGTGGGTTGGCATGTCCTTCTCCAGGGGATCTTCCCGACCCAGGGATTGAACCCAGGTCTAACATACAATAGGAGAGCAAATGGATTAAAAAAGAAATCTTGGAGGGCCTTCCCTGGTGGTCAAATGGTTAAGAATCTGCCTTCCCATGCAGAGAACTTGGCTTCTGTCCCTGGTTGAGGTACCAAGATCCCATACGCCCTGGAGCAACTACTGAGGCCACAAACACAATTAGAGATCCCCTACTTGCTACAACTAAGACCAGATGCAGCCAAATAAATAATTTTTTAAAAAAAGGAGTCTTAGAGAATCTTTCATCCTGATTTTAAGATGAGAAATCAAACATTTGCTGGTGGAGACTAGATTCCCTCCTAGGTTTGCAAACTTCCAGTGTCATGCTCATCCTGAAACATCAAACTTGCCCCCTAAAAACTCACAGCAAGGACCTGTGGGGCTCCTGGGCATAGAAGCCTTTCTGTGTCCCCCATTTCTTGTTTGTAGGGTATAGACTCCAGTCCCCGTGACTTTCCCTGAGTTCTAAAGGGCAGATTCCAACAGCTGCCAGTCAGGGAAAGGAGGAGATGCAGAGAGGAGGAAGCAGTAGGAAGTTAAACAACAGTGCAGCTTGGCGGCTGGGTCCTGACTCCACCTCAAGGGATACGCAGAACAAGGCCTTTGAGTTCCCGACAGAACTAAAACCCCCAACAAATGGGAGATGGTAGCATTCTTCATTCCAGATTAAAGAACCAGAGAAGCTCATCAAGACTAGGAGACCGTCTGAGACCAGTTAAGCAAGTGTAGGCCCTGCACACACTTTGATCCTTATCAGAAATCCTGCCCCGCACCACTGTTGTAACACTCACCAAATCCCCCTGGGTTGGGGCACACAGCTTTTGAGGGGCACAAGCCTGCTGGTTCCCCTTTGCCTGGCAAGACGGTAAAGCTGTTCTTTTCTACTTTACTCAGAACTCTTGTCTCCGAGATTCCATTCAGCCCCAGTGCACAGAGGCTGAGTTTTCAGCCTCAGAGCCATCGTCGCATCTTTAATTTTTCACTTCAATATAAACTGGTAGCGGCGCAGGATGGAATTTTGAACCCCATAATCAGCACTGATTTCTGAAAGCGTCCCCAAATTAGCATGTACAACCAGAATGCCTGGTTTACTAACACGGCTGCACCCCACTCCCCAAACATGGCAGCCCCTAGGCTACCTCTTCCTAGAAAGTCGAAAGCCATCCCAGAAAATGTGTCCCAGGAGGTAAAGAATCAGAGATCTCTGCCCTGCAGTGTGGACCCATAGGCCCCAGTCAAATGGGAATTGTGCAGCTTCCCGGGGTAGTAGGAGGCTTCCAGCATGACTCCCAAGGTTCAGCCAGAAGCCAGGTTTCAGCTCCAGTTCTGTCGTTTCCCCGGGCAGCCTCCTGTGACTTCAGAACCGGGAGAAAACGGGGGGGGGAGGGGAGAAGGGCTGGTCTCCTGCTGCGCGCCTCCCACGGGGAGACACACTAGGGACGGAGAGTGTGTGCAGCCCTGCCCTGGGTGCAGCCCCCCGACGTGTCTGAACTCCACTGCGCCGCAGAAGGACGCCTCACCTGCGTCTCACTGGCCCTGTCAGCAACCCCGGGAAGGGCCCAGGAAACAGGGCTGGTGGCAGCACGCCTGCTCCAAGGCCAGCGAGGAGCGCGGCCTGAGCTGCGCAGTGACTCTGACCTCCCTGCATCCCGGAGTGGCTGTGCGGACCCCAGCCCAGCCTGACTCTCCTCAGCGCCCTGGGAACGCACCCCGACCTCCGCAGCTGTAATTGATGACCTGTGGATTAATTGCAAGAGACGCTTCTGACGGGGTGAGGACTCCCCACCCACCGCCTCTGAGGTCCGAGTGAGATCTGGGAGCGAGAAACCAGGCTCGGTTGATTTCCTTTGAGATGGGACTGTCTTTCCTAAACGTGCGTCTCCCAACCTCGATCCTGCTTGCCCTCTCCCTAACTTTTCTGCTCACAGCTGAAGGCCGGACGGGGCCCTTTGACGAGCTTCTCCGACAGCACAGGGCCCCTCCCCGTCTCGGGCGCACCCCTCCTCCCCGGCAGCCGGCGGGTCCCCCTTCCTGCAGGTGCCCTGCCGCCTGCTGCCTCCCTGGAACTACAGAGGCAGGCAGACACGCACAAAGCCTCATGAAAGGGTGCCTTAAAAGACCAAAGGGCCTTTCTTTCTTTTGACAGAAGATGAATCTCAGAAATAGAAGAAGCATGGTTTTAAAAGGCGATGGGGGCGGGTGAGCAGAAAGGGGGAGCTCGGGTCTGAGCGTCTGCGCCCTGAGACGGCCCCCCCTGCCCCGGCCTCTCCTCCCTCCCTCGCTGACCCTCTGCCCTCCCCACCCCCTCCGTCTCTCCCGAGATTCTCCCTTCCTACCCCCTTCTCTCCTCCCCGCTTGTGTGCTGGGTCGAGAGGGGACGGGGATGAGCAGCGGGGGCGGCCACAGGAGAGCGGGGACAGAGACTCAAGGCCCCCAGCAGCAACGCCCTGACTCCCCGACCCCGCTCTGCGGCCCCTTAGACCCCGCAGCTGGTGCTCTGAAGCCAGACAGCGGCTATGCGGACAGGAAGCTCGGCTCCCATGCTCAGAAAGCCACCCCAAGGCCCTTTCAGGACGGCCCAGGAAGGTCTGGGTCACAGGATGCCTTTGAGACATCTCCTGGGGTAAGCTCTTTCGTTCTGTGGCCGAGAGAGGGAAAGCGACTCTCTGAATGTCACACTTAGTTGAGGACAATTACGATGATCCCCCCATCCACCCGGCCAGGCTCTGTGCCAGAGAGCACTCTGTCTCCTCTTGGGTCCGTTTCCATGTGGACCCAAGGGGAAGAACGGCGGAGAAATGGAGGCCCTGGCTCCTAGGCCTTAGCAGAGTCTTTAAGTACAGAATGCTATTCATTCTTCAGGACACATTGAAATGCCGCTTTCCCCGTGAAATCTCCTCTTCAGAGAGTCAATTCTTAGGCAGGTTGTTAAGAAGTCCCAGTCCCCGTGGAGAGAAGGGTCTGCGGTTCTCAAGGAGGAGGAAAGGACAAACCTTTTCTCCCCCCTCTACATTCCTTAATCTTAGTCACATAAAGCGGTGCTTTTCTTTAGGCCCGGAACTGATGATTATACAAAAAACAATTCAGTTTAAACCCTATACTAGGGATTAAATAACAACAATGTATCCTGCTTGAGGACAGTTTCTCCTTCCTGAAAACCTTCTGACTAATCCGGATATTTTAGAATGTACATTATGGGAGTGGGTCTGGTAGAATCTTTCTATTCTAGTGGGTCTTTCGAGGATCTTTCTGGTAGGATCTATCTTTCTAAGTTCTAATCCTGTTGTCCTGAAATGTAAATTGTGGGAGTGGGTCTGGTAAAATTTTCACAAACTTGAGACATTCTTTTGATTTGTTGTAATAACTAATTAAAAAGCACATAATTCCCTTGCTAAAGACTAGCAAGGGGGCACTCTCCACCCTCTTCTGATCTCTATGTCAGAAGTTACCTCTGTCCTTTCTCACTGTGATAAACTTGCCACACGAGAGCCCTGACTGATCAAGCCTGGTCCCTGGTCCCAAAGCTAAATCTTCTTCTGAGATCACGAATCCAACATCAGAGATCACGAATCCAACATCGTTCACCATAAGCTATCACTCTGATCTCCTGGTTGGACGCAGTTACTCCCTCCCCTGAACCTCACCCCATTTCCAGCGGAGCTCTCCACCTGTTCCTCTCTTGTGATGGTTAACTACCTACAGTCCGTAAAACAGCCCCTCCACAAAGACACCAGCATCTTTGAGGGCAGAGACTGTATGTTATGGATGGAAAACCAAACTTAACCCTAACTAATTAATGTGTCATTTTTATTCTTTAATTTGTTTCTGTATTTGCATATTTTTATGCCAAGAGTGAAAAAAAAGTTGGGGGGGGTGTGGCGGGAAATCTCGTGGTGGAACACTGATTCCTTGAAATGTGACTGACCACACAGACCTTTCCCTAACAACATAAAAATGGAACTTACCTCCTCCAGAAAGTGTTCACCCAGAGCTGGTGGGGCCAGAAGGCAGGACGGGTCAGCCTAGGGTGTAGGCAGTAAGGGGCTTCATTGTCAGAAGTGATTTTTAAAATGATAGTATCAGTGTTCTGTTAATCAGCCATTTTCTCTTTTTGTGGAAGAAAAAAATTTCAAAGATTTAACCAAATACAATGAAATTAAGTGGACTTTCTGTCGAAGGTATTTTAGTGGAAATTTTCAACTGTGGAGACTTTGGAAAGCTTTTAGAATAAATCCTGAAGAGAAAAAGGACACAGAAAGTATTGCAATTTCTGGAATTTACTGAAAAATGGGATTCTTCTGTATCTTAGCCGAACTTACTCTTAGGTAGGTATGAAAATTTCTACTTGTACACCTGTTTCTTTATGTGAAAGAAGATTTCAAAATTAAGACTAATAAAAAATTCTTTAATCAACTATGAGTGACAATAGCTTGACAAATCTGACTGAAATGTCTATCAAATAGGAATACGCAAAGACTAATTTGACAGAGAAGACTAATTTTAACTAAATCATTGACAAATTTATAGAACTCAAGGCATGAATATAGAATCTGTAATATTATTATTCATTATTTCAATATATCAATATACAGGTATAGTTTTTCCTTTGAAAGAAAATACATTCATATAATTTAAAAGTATTAATACAGTACTCTTCCTTTTTCACTACATGTATATTTATCTTTTTATTACTGACATGACTATGTATATGACATAAAAAATTCAGTTTTCTGATTGTCATTATTTGTTTTAATTTGATTATCACCGAAAGTAATTGTGTACAGAGGAAAGGAAGTTAAAAATGATCTGTTCTGAGTACGCCCCAAGCACCAGCCTGCCCAGGGTGCACAGTTTCTTGTTGATCTGACAAAGCCTTTTGACTTATCCATTTGACCCAACATTTTAGAAATGAAGCTCCAGTGGGCTTATGTCTCTGGAGAAATTAAGGTTTATCAGTTGTGTCTTCCTTATTAAATAGTAATCACCTTGGCTATGGGTTCCTAGTCCATTTTCACAAGTATGAAAGCAGACATTCAACTTCCCCCCTTGAAATCAATCCCCCGTAACATATATGTAAGAGGGTTGCTCCATCTTGGCGCTAGACGTTTGGAGCCAAATCATTCTTTACTATTCTCTGCAGCACAGAATGTTCACCAGCATCCCAGCCTCTACCCGTGGGTACAGTGTGACAACCAAAATTGTCTCTAGAAATGGCCCCAGCCGAGAACCACTATATTAGACAGAGATTCAGCAGCTTGTTTTCAAATGGGCCTGGAAGAAGCCTTCTTCTAGGTTGGTGAACTTGAAAAAGGCTCTGACCATCACTGAGCCTCTGTTTCCTGCATCTGTAAAGTTGGAATAAAGCATCTACTTTGATTTGCTGTCAAGTTCAAAATGATAATGTATGTGAAGATGACTCAGAGACTCTAAATCTATTTGTGGATTTGTAAAGCAATCATTATAGAGAGGTCAAAATTTTTACACTGCAATTCAGTTGTGGAAAAAAAAATGTAGCTCTAAAAAGTATAATTGATTTCATCAATTAAGGTGAGTCCCCAAAATACTTAATTGGCCAATTGAAAGTAATTTCTTCTTTTCCAATTTAAAACAGGCTCTTTCGTTCAACTTGACAAGTTTGGGTTAAGAATCTAATCAATTCAGGGCTTTCCTGATGGTCCAGTGGTTAAGACTCTGTGCTTCCATTGCAGGGGCTGCAAGTTCCATCCCTGGTTGGGGAACTAAGATCTCATATGCCGTGCTGCATGGTCAAAAATAAAAATTAAAAAAAAAAAAAAAAAAGAAAGAAAATAATTCAATCAATTCAAAATACAAAGGTCCAGGGAAGTTTCTCTCAAGATATCTCTCAAGATATCTCAACCTTTCTCTCTTTCTCCGGGTTCTGTCTGGGTGGAGGCCATGAGGAAGGATAGATGGGACCTGGGCTGAACAGCTGGAGTTTGTCAAGCAGGGTAAATTGGAGCTTTGTTTTCCCTAGACACTTCAAGGATAAACTCAATGGCAGGAGCTGAGCTCTGCTGGAATAAAAAGATAAGATGACCACATCTATGACTCCTGAGGTCAAGGAGCCCTCCCCAACTGCACATGCTTAGGAAGGCTTCTCAGAGGTCAAAAAGGGAGGGGGCGCTGTTTCATAATAGGTACTGTCAAGCTCCCATAGGCCTCTGCACTGGAATCCATCTTGGCAAAAAGATGTGCACAGATATAGGGGAGGGCCCTGGGACAGAACAGATGTGGGGAAAGAAATGAGATAATTGGCCAGATGAGGACAAAGACCCAGAGGAACTGTCCCAATATAAATGATTTAACCACCTCTTTACTGCACTTCTCCTCATTGGGGAGGATGTCCACACTGTTTCTCTCCAGGTAGGTATTCCTGTTTGTTTCTGTCCAAATAAACTCTTTCTATGTCAGGTCTTGCATGTGTTGTGCTATGCCAATAATAATAATACTGCCGTACAACCATGGACAGGAGAATGTTGGATCCCACCAAAAAAAGATACCTCATGTCCAAGGGCAAAGGAGAATCCCAATAAAACGGTAGGAAGGGTGAAATCATATTTAGATTCAAAGCCCATAATTGCCAGAGATGCTCGGAAGGCTCAAACAAAACCTGTGTGCGCCAGGACCCAGGGACCCCAGAGACACAGAGCCAGACCTGCGTTTGAGTGTCTGAGCATCTCCTGCAGTGGCAGTCAGCAGAGGCCTGTGGAGGGACAGGGCCTCAGGCTGCTGCAGTCCTGGGAGGCATGGTTTGTGGCCTATGTCCTCTTAGAGGAGGTTGCCATTAGTCCCATCATAGAGCCACTGAGCAGATAACCTGCAAACTGGAAAATAATTATACCAAAGAAGTTCTCGCACTGTTACAAAAATTCTAGGAAGCACAAAAGATTTCCCAACCTGGGGATCTGGCAAAGAGACTGAGAACCCACAGGGAATTTGACTTTGGAGGCCAGTGGGATTTGATTACAGAACTGCCACAGGACTGGGGAAACAGACTCTTGGAGGGCACAAACAAAACCTTGTGTGCACCAGGACCCAGGAGAAGGAGCAGTGACCCCACAAGAGACTGACCCAGACTTGCCTGTGAGTGTCCAGGAGTGTCCAGCAGAGGCATGGGTCAGCAGTGGTCTGCTGTGAGGTCGGGAACACTCACAGCAACAGTCCTGGGAGCAACAATGGCAGACTGGTATAAATCCTTTTGGAGGAGATTTCCATTACCTTATCCCTACCATAGTTTGGCCTTAGGGCAAACAACATGGAAGGAACACAGTTCTGACCATCAACAGAAAATTAGATTAAAGATTTACTGAGCATGGCCCTGCCCATCAGAAGAAGACCCAGATTCCCCTGCAACTAGTCCCTCCCATCAGGAAGCTTCCACAAGCCTCTTGTCCTTATCCATCAGAGGGCAGACAGAATGAAAAACACAATCACAGAAAACTAACCAAACTGATCACATGGTTCACAGCCTTGTCTAACTCAATGAAAGTATGAGTCATGCTGCGTGGAACCACCCAAGATGGACAGTTTATGGTGGAAAGTTCGTGGTCCACTAGAGAAGGGAATGGCAAACCACTTCAGTATTCTTGCCTTGAGAACACCATGGACAGTAGAAAAGGCAAAAAGATATGGCACTGAAAGAGGAACTCCCCAGGTTGGTAGGTGCCCAATATGCTACTGGAGATCACTGGAGAAATAACTCCAGAAAGAATGAAGAGATAGAGCCAAAGTTAAAACAAAATCAAGCTGTTGCGGTGACTGGTGATGGAAGTAAGGTGAGATGCTGTAAAGAGCAATATTGCACAGGAACCTGGAATGCTAGGTCCATGAATCAAGGCAAGTTGGAAGTAGTCAAACAGGAGATGGCAAGAGTGAACATCAACATTTTAGGAATCAGTAAACTAAAATGGATGGGAAAGGGAGAATTTAATTCAGATGACCATTATATCTACTACTGTGGGCAAGAATCCCTTAGAAGAAATGGAGTAGCCATCATAGTCAATAAAAGAGTCCAAAATGCAGTACTTGGATGCAATCTCAAAAATGACAGAATGAACTCTGTTCATTTTCAAGGCAAACCATTCAGTATCACAGTAATCTAAGTCTATGCCCCAACCATTAATGTCAAAGAAGCTGAAGTTGAATGGTCCTATGAAGACCTACAAGACCTTCTAGAACTAACACCCAAAAAAGATGTCCTTTTCATCAGAGGGGACTGGAATGCAAAAGTAGGAATTCCAGAGATACCAGGAGTAACAGGCAAGTTTACCTTGGAGTACAAAATGAAATAGGGCAAAGGCTAATAGCATTTTGCCAAGAGAATGCACTGGTCATAGCAAACACCCTCTTCCAACAACATAAGAGACAACTCTACACATGGACATCAGCAAATGGTCAATACTGAAATCAGATTGATTATATTCTTTGCAGCCAAAGATGGAGAAGCTCTATACAGTCAGTAAAAACAAGACTGGGAGCTGACTGTGGCTCAGATCATGAACTCCTTATTTCCAAATTCAGACTTAAATTGAAGAAAGTGGGGAAAACCACTAGACCATTCGGGTATGACCTAAATCAAATCCCTTATGACTATACAGTGGAAGTGAGAAATAGATTTAAGGGACTAGATCTGATAGACAGAGTGCCTGATGAACTATGGATGGAGGTTCATGACATTGTGTAGGAGACAGGGATCAAGACCATCCCCATGGAAGAGAAATTCAAAAAAGCAAAATGGTTGTCTGAGGAGGCCTTACAAATAGCTGAGAAAAGAAGAGACGCGAAAAGCAAAGGAGAAAAGGAAAGATATACCCATTTGAATGCAGAGTTCCAAAGAATAGCAAGGAGAGATAAGAAAGCCTTCCTCAGTGATCAATGCAAAGAAATAGAGGCAAACAACAGAATGGGAAAGACTAGAGATCTCTTCAAGAAATTAGAGATACCAAGGGAACATTTCATGCAAAGACGGGCTTGATAAAGGACAGTAGTGGTATGGACCTAACAGAAGCAGAAGATATTAAGAAAAGGTGGCAAGAATACACAGAAGAACTGTACAAAAAAGATCTTCACAACCCAGATCATCATGATGGTGTGATCACTCATCTAAAACCAGACATCCTGGAATGTGAAGTCAAGTGGGCCTTTGAAAGCATCACTATGAACAAAGCTGGTGGAGGTGATGGAATTCCAGTTGAGCTAATTCCAATCCTGAAAGATGATGCTGTGAAAGTGCTGCACTCAATATGCCAGCAAATTTGAAAACTCAGCAGTGGCCACAGGACTGGAAAATACCAGTTTTCATTCCAATCCCAAAGAATGCTCAGACTACCACACAACTGCACTCATCTCACACGCTAGTAAAGTAATGCTCAAAATTCTCCAAGTCAGGCTTCAGCAATACGTGAATAGTGAACTTCCAGGTGTTCAAGCTGGTTTTAGAAAAGGCAGAGGAACCAAAGATCAAATTGCCAACATCCGCTGGATCATTGAAAAAGCAAGAGAGTTCCAGAAAGACATCTATTTCTGCTTTATTGACTATGCCAAAGCCTTTGACTGTGTGGATCACAATAAACTGTGGAAAATCCTGAAAGAGATGGGAATACCAGACCACCTGACCTGCCTCTTGAAAAAACCTATATGCAGGTCAGGAAGCAACAGTTAGAACTGGACATGGAAAAACAGACTGGTTCCAAATAGGAAAAGGAGTACGTTAAGGTTGTATATTGTCACCCTGTTTTATTTAACTTATATGCAGAGTACATCATGAGAAACACTGGGCTGGAAGAAGCACAAGCTGGAATCAAGGTTGTCGGGAGAAATATCAATAACCTCAGATATGCAGATGACACCACCCTTATGGCAGAAAGTGAAGAGGAACTAAAAAGCCTCTTGATGAAAGTGAAGGAGCAGAGTGAAAAAGTTGGCTTAAAGCTCAACATTCAGAAAACTAAGATCATGGCATCTGGTCCCATCACCTCATGGGAAATAGATGGGGAAACAGTGGAAACAATGTCAGACTTTATGTTTTTGGGCTCCAAAATCACTGCAGATGGTGATTGCAGCCACGAAATTAAAAGATGCTTACTCCTTGGAAGGACAGTTATGACCAACTTAGATAGCATATTAAAAAGCAGAGACATTACTTTGCCAACAAAGGTCCGTCTGGTCAAGGCTATGGTTTTTCCAGTGGTCATGTATGGATGTGAGAGTTGGACTATAAAGAAAGCTGAGTGCTGAAGAATTGATGCTTTTGAACTGTGGTGTTGGAGAAGACTCTTGCAAGTCCCTTGGTCTGCAAGGAGATCCAACCAGTCCATCCTAAAGAGATCAGTCCTGGGTGTTCATTGGAGGGACTGATGTTGAAGCTGAAACTCCAATACTTTGGCCACCTCATGTGAAGAGTTGACTCATTGGAAAAGACCCTGATGCTGGGAGGGATTGGGGCAGGAGGAGAAGGGGATGACAGAGGATGAGATGGTTGGATGGCATCACCAACTCCATGGACACGAGTTTGAGTAAACTCCGGGATTTGGTGATGGATAGGGAGGCCTGGCGTGCTGCGATGCATGGAATTGCAAAGAGTCAGACACAACTGAGTGACTCTACTGAACTGAACTGAATGGAACATTTCATGCAGAGACAGACACAGTATAGGACAGAAATAGTGTGGACCTAACAGAAGCAAAAGTTATTAAGAAGAGGTGGCAAGAATACACAGAATAACTATCTATACAAAAAAGATCTTCATGACCCAGATAACCACGATGTTGTGATCACTCACCTAGAGACAGACATCCTGGAGTGCAAATCCATGTGGGCCTTAGGAAGCATCACTACAAACAAAGCTAGTGGAGGTGATGGAATTACAGCTGAGCTATTTCAAATCCTAAAAGTTGATATTAAAGTGTTGCACTCAGTATGCCAGCAAATTTGGAAAACTCAGCAGTGGTCACAGGACTGGAAAAGGTCAGTTTTCATTAATCCCAAAGAAAGGGAGCACCAATCAATGTGCAAACTACTGTACAATTGCCCTCATCTCACATGCTAGCAAAGTAATGTTCAAAATTCTCCAAGAGAGGTTTCAACAGTACGTGAACTGAGAACTTCCAGATGTTCCAGCTGGATTTAAAAAAGGCAGAGGAACCAAAGATCAAATTGCCAACATCCGTTGGATCATAGAAAAAGCAGAAAAACATCTACTTCTTCTTTATTGATTATGCTAAAGCCTTTGACTGTGTGGATCACAACAAACTGGACAATTCTTCAA
Organism: Cervus canadensis; assembly: GCF_019320065.1. Taxonomy (NCBI): domain Eukaryota; kingdom Metazoa; phylum Chordata; class Mammalia; order Artiodactyla; family Cervidae; genus Cervus; species Cervus canadensis. The sequence goes on along the minus strand of NC_057386.1, from coordinate 54,307,090 downwards.
GAGACGGGAATACCACACCACATTACCTACCTCCTGAGAAACCTGTATGCAGGTCAAGAAACGAGTTAGAACCAGACATGGAGCAATGGTCTGGCTCCAAATTGGGAAAGGAGTGCATCAAGGCTGTATATTGTCACCCTGCTTATTTAACATATATGCAGAGTACATATTGTGAAATGCCAGGCTGGATGAATCACAAGCTAGAATCAGTACTGCCCCTGGTGGTCTAGTGGTTAGGAATCCTGGTTTTCACCCAGGTTTAATTTCTGGGCAGGGAACTAAGATCTTGCTTCAAACCACTGCTCACTGCTCTGTCTCCAAGATCAGCAGAAGTTAAAAGTTTACTGTAGCAGGGGGCAGTCACAGTTCCATGTACTAATCATAGGTATGTGCTGGCCCATGAGCCATTCTTGTCTGGTTCCTGGGTATCTACCTTGGTATGGAATCCTACCTTGTCTTTGGAGCTTTGTTGTGGCCCCCAGCTTGGCATTCAGAGGTGAGTCCCCGCTCCCTGCAGCCATCTTATCTACCACCCTGATCTATTTTGATCATTTATTTCAGCCTCTGCATACCCCTGGGGGTCCAGGAACTCTCAGATGTGGACTCTGCATTAAACTGGAGTCTGCAGGTCTCCACAAGTTGGACCTCCTGGAAACCCTCCTCAGCCCTGGTTCGGCTACCCGGGGGCCAGGCTACAGGAGCTCTGGGCCCACCTGGGCTAAGATATTTGCATTTCCCCAGGAGTGAGTCATCCTATTTCCCTAACTGGGTGTTTCTAATCCCTGCTAAATGTCTTCGGTTCCATCCCACCCTCAACAACCTAGATGTGACCTGGAGCTGAGGAGCAAAAACACCCACACCTCATACTCCCTGCCCTGTTTCCTCTCTCTTCTAAGCTCCCTTTCAAACCTGCAAATGCATTTCCTCCCTTTCCTTCTGGGTGTGAGGTTCCCTTAATGTCCTGTCTTCTTTGCTACTCTACAGCTTTCCTCTCCATCTCTGGGGCCATATGGCCAAAGGGATTCTGGGAAAGAAACATATTTATCAATAATGAAAATACATTGAGATGTATTTCAAGAATATTACAGTGAGGGCTTAGGGCTTGGTGATGGGAAAGAGGAATCCTCTGAACATGAAAAGCATGCTCCAAACTGTCTTCACCCTTCAGCTTACAGTGCGCTCCCATGGATACTAACTCCTGCCCTGGCAAAGCAAAACCTGTGCTCAGAGAGAATGTCTACTAAACCTTTCACTCCTCCCTGTCCTACTAAGCTTTCCTTTCTTCTCTTCCTTCTTGTTTTCCCATCGTCATCTCCTCTCTATCTGGATTTGGTTTCCTGTATCGTTCGCTCTTGGGAGCTGTCCCCTGGAAAGAGGCCCCTGGATTAGCAGAAGGAGGTCTGTTTGCTTTCTCCTCTTTGCTGTGGAAGCCGGCCTGATCCAGCTGCTCTGGCAACCAGTTTTCCAAGGAGAGCCGCCAGGCACGTGGAGCCTCAGCGCCGGGAGCTGTCCCAGCATCTCCTGATGGAAAAGCCATTCCAGGGGCTTCCTTCAGAAAGGCAGACCCCAGAGTTACTCACCAGCCTGAGGTGCTCAGCAAGCGATCCCGTGGCTCCATCAACAGCTCCCTTGGAATTTCAGAGGGAATTCATATCCTACAGCCTATTCAGGGCCAGCGTTGCATTCTTAGCACTCCAAACATACTACATGCACATGAATGCATGTGCGTGCACATGCACACACACACAATGCACACACATGGATGCATCTCCCCTCCAGCTCTGTTGAAAAGCCTGGATTAATATAATGAAGCTTCTTCTGCCTCATGAACTAAAATAACTCTGGCATCCCCTTCTGGATGGATTTTAATTAGGAAAGACACAGCATTTAAATTATGCTTATTACTTGCAGTTGCTTGTGCAAGCTGTGGGCTTAGGAAAAGGCAATGGAAGTCATGTGAGCTGGAGTTTTTAATGGGATGGCTCTAGAAGGGGAAAAACAGGCCAAGAGCATTTTAAATCTTTTCTCCCCTTGTAGTCAGCCTGGCTGAGAAAAGAAGTCCAGGTTCTGATATCATCATCTTCATCACTCATATTCCCTGAGTTCCTCCTCCACGCCAGAATCCCAGCTAATAAGTATTTTATATGCATTATCTTATTTAGTCAAAAGAATTAGAATTTAACCAACGGAACTTATTAGAGGCCATTTCTAGGGGAGGCCAGGGCCAAACACTTAGCATGAATCAGGGATTCCTTTCCTCCCTGGAGCTGCCAGATACCTATCACAGTATCTACTAAGAGTACATGTGTGATGAATCAATGCAGCAATAAATAAGTTACTGAACGTGGATGTGCTCAGGATGAATCAGATGCAGAAGAACTGTGTGTGGGAAGAGAGTTTATCACTCCCTGGGGCTGAGGCCTGGCCACAGACCTTGCTTTTGTGTAGACCAGACAGGCAGTACATTATTCCATTAACTCCTCAGGGGATGAATAATGTGATGGTGGGGTTTAAAATTTGGAAGAATAGAGAGAATTTCTCTCCCCTGCCTCTTTTCCCAAAAGGTCTATTGGTATCTCACAGGGGATAAACTTCCAGGTCACAATTATGATTTTAGGCAAATTGTTAATTTCATTTGATCCATTTCCTCAACTCTAAAGTGGCTGTCTGTGATGGCAACATCTACCTCAGGGAGTTTTCTGAAGATAATGAAAGATCGGATGTGTCACTGAGGAATGGGACACCAATATATTAAATGGTTTTACCATCATTATTTATTCAATCATCCAACGAATATTTGATTATCTATTATGCATCCCCTATTCTAGATGCCTCTTCATTTTTTCTTTCATTCTTCATGTACAGATGTGACAATTGGACCATAAAGAAGACTGAGCACCTAAGAACTGATGCTTTTGAACTCTGGTGCTGGAGAAGACTCTTGAGATTCCCTTGGTCAGCAAGGAGATCCAACCAGTCAACCTTAAAGGAAATCAGCCTTGAATATTCATTGAAAAGACTGATGTTGAAGTTGAAGCTCCAATATTTTGGCCACCTGATGCAAAGAGCCAACTCATTGGTAAAGACCCTGATGCTGGGAAAGATTGAGGGCAGAAGGAGAAGGGGATGACAGACAATGTGATAGTTGGATGGCATCACCTACTTGATGAACATGAGTTTGAAGAAACTCTGGGAGATGGTGAAGGACAGGGAAGCCTGGCAAGCTGCAGTTCATGGAGTTGCAAAGAGTCGGTCATGACTTTGCGACTCAGCAACAACAATTCCATATGCTGGGGGCACAACAGTGTATGGGACAGACAAGACTCATTAGTGGGGCCGGGGAGACAGACAATAAACAAAGTAGGTAATTTCAGAGTACAACAAATAAGAGAATAAAAGAAAACAGTGAAAAGGCTATAATGGAGTAGGGTAGGGAAAGTTTAGTCAAAATCCTCAGGGGAGAGCTCTAACAAAAATTGCCCGTTAAGCCGGGATCTGAATCAGAAAAGGAAGAAACCAGTATATATACGCCTGAGTCCTTCACAGTTCACCTGAAACCATCACAACATTGTTAATCAGCTACACCCCAATACAAAATATAATAAATTTTAAAATAAAGAGGAGGAAGAAACCATGTGACTGGTGAAGAGCAATTCAGTCAACAAAAACAGCACGTGCAAAGGCCCAGAGGCAGAAAGGACATTATAGCAATGCTGAGACAGGAGGTCAGTGAGCTTGTGAGCAAGAAGCGGGGATTCCAGGAGGAAGCTAGACAGATAGACAGCTGCCAGATCATGGGAGGACCGGGTGGAGAGTTTAGATTTTATTCTAAGCGCAGTGAAAATATTTGGAAAATTTTAGTAGAGGAGTGGTATGTTCTGATTTACATTTTAAAAGAGCCCTCTGGCTGCCACATGGAGAATGAATTATAACGAAACATATGTGGAGGTTAAGTGGAATAGGCGAGGGCAGAGGTGATGGTAGCAGGACTGAGGGGCAGCCACATGATGGAAAAGCTTGGATCCAGGCAATAAAGGAACTGAGGCTAGAGCCCAGCCTGCTACAGCCCCTGCTCCTCTGGCCCAGTGTGTGCCAATAGAAATATTCCTGCTTTTCTTTTGTTTTAAGCAGATTTCCCATTTAACAGAGATTCCTGCACAGCCAGGAGGTCCGTGGGAACTGCTAAGGTCTACACATGACGGAGATCTATGTGCCGATGTGGTATGCATTGCTAAGCATCTCCGCAGTTCACACTCTACAGTGCTGGACCTGAAAGGGTCTGGGATGCCCCAGGAAGGGCAGGAAAAGAGGGGCGGGTGGGATCCTGGGGCTCCTGCAGAGTATGGGGGTTCTCATCCAGAAGCACAGGTCTGAGGTTTCAACCTGTTCCTACAAAAGGGCAACTAGCTTGCTGGCAGCACAAGGAGAGAGAGCGTGTGGAGCGCGTTGGGGGGACAGCCTGTGGGGGACCGTGGCCTCCAGTGCCGGCTGGGAGCACGCCCTTCACTTGAAGGGCTTTTCCTTTTCAGCACTTCACATCCTCCGGAGGTGAGGAGGCATGGCTGCGACACTTTGGGGGGCCTTGTCTCTAGGTGCCCTGGGTTAAACGCCACCCTGAGTTTTAGACATCGTAATTCTTTGTTCATAGGTCCTTCTCCCTCATGGGAGAGTAGTCTCTTTGAAAGGCATCTTATTGACTTTCATATTCTTGGACCATATCGAAGGAACTGGTAGGCAACTGGCAAAAACTGCTGAAGAGTTAATCCTAGAAGCACAGAGCCAAAGCATTGTCTCAAGCTGGATGGTAAGAATTTGTAAATCTTAAATCCAGGGATTCTCAGCCATTGTCGGTCACAAACTCTTTTGAGAAAACAATAACCTCCATGGACCCTTTCCCCCACAAATTTATGTATAAAATTTTTTAATATGCAATTTTTTTAAACAGATGGGGAATATGGAGGACCAGAAAACAGAAATGACTTATCCAAAGCGACCAAACTTTTTTGTGCTTGTCGTACCCAGAAGCCCAGATGTCTTGATCACCTACCCCCATGCACTCTGCCACACGAGGCCTCTGCCACCGATGTCATACGGAGGGTACAAAGATAATGATCGGAACCATTCCAAGAACTGGCCCTGGGGAGAGTTCTCAGAACGCAGCTGATCGCAGAGATAGGCTGCCTGGGGCTGCCTGAGCACCTGGTCTTGTCCCCGGCAGGCCGGAGGAGCCCAGAGGGTATCGGAGTCCAGAAAATGAGTGGCTGCTCCGTTGCCTCTGAAAGCAAGGCAACGATAGCAGGTGTGTGTTCAGGAACCCAAACCTAATGATAACGCCTGATGAGCTCATTTTCAGTCTCTGGGCACAAACACCTAGGAGCCCCAAAGCTCCACCCTTGCACACAGGCTCATTTAAGAGGGAGTCGCAGGGCACAGCGGGGTTGGGATGCCCCTCAGAACCTGCCCCCTGCGTGGCTGCCCCCCACACACGTCTGCCGGGTGTACCCCCGACTCCCGCTTCCTGAGAGGGAAGGAGAAACAGCACGTGCTGGAAGCAATGACGCAGAGCAGAAACAGCGGGGATGCAGGAAGACGAAGAAGGCACGGCTCCCCTTCTCTGGGGCTTTACAGCCTAAAAGCGCTGTCTTAAGGCCACGTCACAGACCCCCCAGCACTGGTTGTAATGACTGAGGAGACCCGGAAGGGAAAAAATAAAGGAACGTTCTCTGTAACCATCCTGACCATTTGCTTCCTTCAAGAGCCATAAGGCTGGGTTCTTAGGAAAATAGAACAAAACACTCAGAAAAAAAAAGAAAGAAAGAAAGACAGCTAGCTTCCCTCTGAGGACGGTCATTAAACCCCAGAGGCCCAGTAAGGCAAGACCCCACACGGAAGCCGCGGTGTGGACAAGCCCGCCCCAGCCTCCCGGCTGCATGCCCTGGGCCTTCCCGCCGAGGGCAGCTTGGCCGGCGCAGGCCCTGCCGGCGGCGGAGGCCCTCGTGGATGGGCTCCCCCGCCTCACCCTTCCGCAGCCCGCCAGGCTCCTGACAAACCCTTTTCTGTCTTGTTCAGCTCAGATGTTACCCTTTCCATGTCGATTTTATTCTTAGGCCCACTCTTTCCTCTGCGGAAGATGAGGACACCTAACATTTCTGTGTCTATTGTGTAGCCACCATGTGCGACATACAGTCTCTTAAGTCTCAGATCTAGGAATAGCTGGGCTTCTTCAGAACTCCTCTGCGTTTAGCTTGGTGCTCTGAATCATAACTAACCATATTTCCCTTCTTTACTGCTTTGGATGCTGAGAATCTTAAAGCCGAATTTGTGCCCCCATCACTAGCGATTATATAGACTCTTAAGATGGGATCCAAAATTCTAAACTTGTCTCTTACTTTACTTATCCTTGATTTTAAAACTTATTATAAAAGAAAAGGCCATTATGCTAATTTTTATTTTGAGTAGGTAAATTAAAATCCTATCTGAAATGGGTCATGATACAAATAAAAAGAAGTATTATATATATCTTTTGTGTGTATGTGTGTGATTTTCATGATAATCTTGCAAGTTGCAAGGCAAGTGGAGCTCAAAGAGTTTACATCACTTACTCAAGATAAGAGCTAGGTGTCAGATCAACATCTGACTGACTTCAGCATTCAAGCCTTTGACAGTCCAAATTACCTATACAGGCAGGTTTGCTTATTTTGTACCAGGCTTTGTGCTGCTTATCCTAAGTATATTATCTCATTTATCCTTACAACCATCCTACAAAACAGCCACAATGATTACAAACATTTAAGACATGAAGAAATTGAGGCTCAGGGAGATAAAATATTTGTCTGAAGATACTCCGCATGCTAAGATTCAAATCCCTATATCCTGAACTTTGAATCTCTGCACTCTTTTCAGGTTCTTTAACTTACAATAGAGGTAAACATATGAAAAGGGCTTCCCAGGTGGTGCTATTGGTAAAGAACCTGCCTGCCAATGCAGGAGACACAAGAGACACAGATTCCAGCCCTGTGTCGGGAAGATCTCCTGGAGGAGGGCCTGGCAACCCTCCTGCCCAGAGAATCTCATAGACAGAGGAGCCTGGAGGGCTAGAGTCCATAAGGTCACAGAGAGTCGGACATGACTGAAGCGACTTAGCACACATGCACGCAAACATATAAAACGCCAGACTCCTAATTGTTTGACTTATTTGGAATGCCCAACTGCCTGATTAAATCACAAAGGCTCATCCGCTGACAAATCCTAGTGGAGAAATGGGTGTCTGGGTAGAAGTAGGTATTTCTGAGTTTCACAGTTCTTCATGGAGCAGATGGATCAGAAACACAAAGTCTGTGTGCAGTACTGGATTTTAAATACCAGCCTGAGCACTGACAGAGGAAGATAGCTCGCACTGAGGGGTGGAAATGAAAGCCTTTGGAAAGGGCACTGCTACTCACAGGCGCCATCTGGCAGTCGAGGTGAGAAACTGCTCCCAGAAAGAAACCCACACACAAAATGGAATTCCCCCAAAGCACAAAATAGTCACGTATGGACCTGAGAGTTGGACCAGAAAGAAGGTTGAGTGCTGAAGAACTGATCCTTTTGAACTGTGATGTTGGAAAAGACTCTAGAGAGTCCCTTGGACTGCAAGGAGATCCAGCCAGTCCATCCTAAAGGAGACCAGTCCTGGGTGTTCATTGAAAGGACTGATGCTGAAGCTGAAACTCCAATACTCTGGTCACCTCATGCGAAGAGTTGACTCATTGGAAAAGACCCTGATGCTGGGAGGGATTGGGGGCAGGAGGAGAAGGGGATGACAGAGGATGAGATGGCTGTATGGCATCACCAACTCGATGGACATGGATTTGGGTAAACTCCGGGAGTTGGTGATGGACAGGGAGGCCTGGCGTGCTGCGAATCACGGGATCGCAAAGAGTCAGACATGACTGAGCGGCTTAACAACAACAAAGTATAATGCATTGGGCCTCTTGTGTTTTGAGTGCATAATGCACATATTTTTCTACTTGCATAATGCACATATTTTCTACATACCTATCCTTAAGGAGATATGATTACCTTTATTTTATAAATGAGAATTTTGAAACTCAAAGATACTAAGTATCTTGCCTTAAGAAGCTTGACCACGGTGTGCAGAGTCTCCCTCAACCTCTATTTCTGCTGGACCAGGCAAACTCTCAAAAGCTCTCAAAAAATTCTCACAAGTTCCTCAGGCCTCCTACCTCCTCCAGTCCTTCTCAGCTGGAATCACAGGTGGTCTACACTCCACTTTAAGCCACTTATCCAGGCAGGAACCACATTAGCAGTCGGATCAATAGGCTGTCCCCCTTGCCTTCAGTTGCCTGATTCATGGCACAGAACTCCTGCCCCGGGGACTAAGTCAGATGCTCCACCCTGAATTGCAGGGCGTTGTTATCCCATGCTACTCTCAACAGCTCCCCTCCCAGGGAGTGGGCCATGCTGGATTCTCCTCTCTGTCCACTAATCGTTGACGAGGTGCTCTCAGGATTACAGAGAAGAAGAAAAAACTTATCCTCATCCTCTCCTCTCTCCTCCTTCTGCCCTGAACTCCACCACAGCCCTGAGCGCGGCTGGGAACTCTGGTCTCGACCCCCACGACACCACCCCGGGAGCTGTTGAGCAGGCCCAGGCTCAGCCACATGGGAACCAGCCTCTGCAGCGAGGTCGCTTCCCCAGACCACCCCTCCCGGCACCCCTCATCCGGGAACTGCTGAGGATGCAGATGAATTCTCCCTCATCATTGTCCTCTGGAAAGTGTGTGGAGAGATGAAAAAAAGGCTAGAAACTTGAGGGCAGACCTATGCTGCCTCAATTTTCAAAAAGAGACGGTGATGGCTCCTTGATATTTCACTAAGTGTAACATTCTTTAGAAACAAAGGATGTGTGAACAGTAAGGAAATAGTGAAGCATGAGAGCCAGAAATGTTTGCCGTGAATAAATCATGTGAAATTAACCAACTTACCTTTTGAGAAAAAAGTTGTCTTATTGGTAGATTTTGTCATGCCAGTGGCACAGTTTGGAAACAAGGATTCCAAAAATGTTAATGGAGGACAAGTTTGCCTGGAGGGGTATGCAGTGACATACAAAAAGGCTGGTCTGTGCCATGACTCGGTCAGTGAATTAAATGAAACCCAGACGCATCCTTACTGATGCAGGATTCACAGTTATTTCACATGTTGGAACAACAACAATAAAGAAAAATGGAATTTAATTAGTGGAAATGAAAAGTCTGAGGCCTCCTTGAAAACAACTAAAGGAAGCTGTTCCTGGCTACTTACTACAGGAAGGAGTAGCCAGCAGCTCGTGACAAAAGATCGAGGCTTTTGACCACCACAAGCCAAGTGTAAGTGAGAACGTGATGCCATTGCTTAGAAAGTCCTGCAGCCAGGCTTTCCAGTGGAGATTTGCAAAAATCTGCTCTTCCACAAAGCAGGGAGAACACTGAATCAGTGTTTTTAGAACTATGGAAATGAACAAAAGTCTTGCAACAATCCAAGGAATATTTATTCAGGAAAAATGTCTGGCTGTCATCAAAAACACTGTGCTTTGTGCATTTAAACTTGTCCTATTCCTGCTTCCCTCATATTTATATGAATATATATGTATATGTTTCCCTGGAGGAGGAAATGGCAACCCACTGCAGTATTCTTGCCTGGAGAATTCCATGGACAGAGGAGCCTGGCAGGCTACAGTCCACGGGGTGGCAAAGAGTCAGACATGACTGAGTGACTCTCAGTCATATGTATATATCTACATATATATACATGTATATGGTCTTAGCAATGCCCCTGGTACATAACCACCACTTAATAAATATTAGCCTAAAGATAATGCTTCCTTCTTCTTCCCCTTCCTGTAGTTGTTCTGCCTCCAAATACGTATGCATATCTGTATATGCATATACACAGTATATAATACCATACATAACATATATGTAGATACACAGTACATCCACTGTATAGTAGTTTTGCCTCCATATATGATCAGTTGCTAGATCCCCTTCATTTTTCTTTCCCAGTTTTCATAGGAGCTGGAAAATCCTGGCAGAAGCAGTGGCCTCCGAGTCCATGCTGGGGCTCCCATGGACAGGGCTGGGGCAGGCTAGGTTGTCTCTGGGAAGTCAGACAAATGTGAATTATAACTTAGGACGAGAAGCAAGATTAACGCTAAAGGGTGGCTCAGACCCTGAGCTGGTGTAAGACAAGGGGCAGAACATGAGGGAACAGGAGAAGCGGGGCAAGGGGGAAGGCGGCGAGGGGCCCAGGCTGCAGGGGGCTCAGGAAGGCTGCGGCAGCCCCCCTCCGCATCCTCGCAGGCATCCTTCACCCTGAATCTCCACCCACTCACTGTGCTCTCCGGACCACTGAAGGGGTTTGCAAATTGTGCTACCCAGAGGTACACCCAAGTTTCTTCCAACATTTAATTTTTAAAAATTGTGGCCAGTTTACCATTTGGGGGCTGTAAGAAGGTAAGAAGGAGGCATATTAGGTGAAGACCTGGGTCCCACACTCCTATTTCAGCCAGAACAACGGCTTCATTTTCACTTCTCTTAAATACTGGAGCTTCTCTTAAAATTCAGCTTTGTTAAGAGTTTTCACTGCAACAGTGTTTGGCTTCACATTGGTCTACTGCAACATCGCCTGGACATCTCTGACTTTTGCCACCCTTCCCTTGCACTCTGCTCTAAGTAAATCATGCTAAGTGCTTCTTCACTAAAGTACCTACTTCCTGCTCCAGAATATCTGTTGACTTTTTATTATTCTCTGAACAAATCAAATCCCCAGCTGAGCCCCTGGGCCCTCTTTAATCAGAATGAAAGGAATGGGGTAATACCTGACGCTATTTAGAACCCTTAGTGCTTGGCAGCACTCAATACGTAAATACCAACTTACTATATTTGATTGTAACTTAAGGGAACTTTGCATCCTCCCAACTTCTGGAACACGACCTTGCATACAGGGCCTTCACAGCATACTTCCTTGTACAGAGCTCGGTTTCCGCAGGGCGATGTTTAGGAAGATCCTGACTTTCTATCTTCTGCAGAAAATGACGTGGTAACATTTAGAAAGTGCCTTCACTTTCTTCTTCTGTTGTCTGGAAAAATACCTACTTCTGGCTGGTCCTCGATGGAACTTGGGATGACCTAACTGGATCCCTGGAGTGGCTCATCACTACACCTGGCTCTTGGCGCCCCCTTGTGGCGATCTGCTGCCATGCAGCGTTCAACCAGAGAAGGGAGAGCTATTCTTTGGTGGGTATTGGACTCAAAGACGAACATCATGAGAGAATTAGCTCCGTTATCCTCACCGCGCTGCTCTGAGGTTGCTGCGGTTGGTTTCATAACTTATTCTAAGTACGATACCTAACAAGCGGCAGAATAGAAACTTGGACCCAAGCTGGTTAGACCAGGGCTTGTGCTTCTGACAGCTATGCTAACATGCCAAGACACATTATAGGAGGCATATAAGGATGAATTAAGAGAGAGAATTTCTGGAATAATGGAGTAGAAAGCTTGGCAGGCTTTCCCCTAAGCAAAATAACAGCTGAACTGAGGATATCGTTTAAAACAGTCATCATTGAAAGCCTCTGGGAAGATGTCCTAAGGGGATATAGCAAAAGAGAAACATTTGTTCAAGAAAATCTAAAGTATCTCAATAAAAACAGTGAAAATCTGTGGTGTGAGCCCCACTCTGTTCCACTGCCCTCCCCACCAGGTCCAAGTTTTGAAAGTTCTGCCCACAGTGCGTGCAGCCAAACGCTCCGTTTCTCCTGAGACCAGGGTCTGGGGCTGCGGTTTGACCCCAGAGGAGGCAGGAGGCTGCTGTTTCTCAGCCTCCAGCCCCATTTTGCACAAGTTGCATTCCGGAGAGTCATGCCAAGAGGACTGGGTCTCCCTCTCCTCATCCAGCCCCACCTGTCGGGCAGAAGCTCTTCCCCAGACAAGTTGAGGGTCCCAGGGCCCTGGTTGCCCACACTTGCACGGCAGAGATGATAAGCGTGTCCACACCGCCTCCCACAGAACAGACTTGTTAAGCAAGGACATCACTTTGGGAAGACAGGGTCTCTGACCCAGCCTCAGTGCCCTGGTACCACTCATCTGAACCTATTGGGAAAGGCAGGCCATAATAAGGAAAAGCTCCACAGTTCTGAATTTCTTTGGAATAAAGAGTTGAGAGCTTCACGTCTAAAAGCATTGCTGAAAATACCCGTGATCTTCATGGAGAACAACGGAAGAGACTGTTATCTGCGGGATACAGGCTAAATGGTGGACCAGCCAGAAGCCTAATCGAGAGAACCAGCGAGAGAGAAGCCCAGCAGAGCACCCCACTGGTCACAGCCAACTCTGGGGGTCACGCTGGCCGCCTGGGGAACCGCCAGGGCAGGGTGAGGATGGAGGAGTCACCGGGACTCGGAGAGGAGCCGTTCCGAGGTGCTGAGTCGGGGAGCGGGGCCGGAGGGGAAGTCCGCACGTGGAAAGGAGACCTGGAGACCTACTCTCCTCTGAGAGAGCGGGGAGGGAAGGGGGCGGAGCTCGGGGGCGTGGTGTCACTCGTTTGTAAGGTCTTTAAAGTGGGGGCTGTTCCATCATTTGTGTGTGGACAGGATTGTGTGTGACCCAGGTAAGAAGGGGCAATTCGTGATGTGTGATATAGAAGGGGTGTGGCCTTGGAGTGAGGGAAGCCGGCACATGGAGAGGAAGGCCTTTCAGAGAATGAAGCGGAGGACAAGAAGGAGGAGGAGGAGGGTCCTGCTTTCCTGGACCAGACAGGAAAGAAGCTGGATGCAGACACAGGACGATGTCCCGCGTGGTCCAGGAAAGATGGGCGCACTCCCACGTGATGCCCTGGGTTTTAACCAGGAGAACATAGATATAAGCTGGGGAAATCTGAGGAGTGAACAAAAGGGGTGGGATCAAGCTGATCGAGAGAGAGCGTGGGGATCCCCGGCAACACAGTGTACCCAGCTGAAGTCAGTTACTCAGCTCTTCATTTAAAGTGACAACAATTGGCTTCATTTCATGGCTTTCTGTGGCTATTCCTGGGAAACTTGGTATGTAGAAACTGCTCCACCTGTGAGGTGCGTGTGATGAGAGGAAAGAAGGGTAAGAGAGCCAGTGGCAGGGGAGTGATGGAGCGATCCATGAACCCTAAGTGAGGGAGATGGAACTGACCTCAAGAAAAGGCAGATGAACAAAAGAAAAAATAAGTCAGTTCAGTTCAGTTCAGTTCAGTTGCTCAGTCATCTATGACTCTTTGCGACCCCATGGACTGCAGCACGCCAGGCCTCCCTGTCCATCACCAACTCCCAGAGTCTACTCAAACTCATGTCCATCGAGTCGGTGATGCCATCCAGCCATCTCGTCCTCTGTCATCCCCTTCTCCTCCCGCTTTCAATCTTGCCCAGCATCAGGGTCTTTTCCAATGAGTTGGTTCTTCCCATCAGGTGGCCAAAGGATTGGAGTTTCAGCTTCAGCATCAGTCCCTCCAATGAATACCCAGGACTGATCTTGAGGATGGACTGGTTGGATCTCCTTGCAGTCCAAGTGACTATCAAGAGTCTTCTCCAACACCACAGTTCAAGAGCATCAATTCTTTGGTGCTCAGCTTTCTTTTTCTTTCTTTCTTTTTTTTTTTTTTGGTGCTCAGCTTTCTTTATAGTCCAACTCTCACATCAACATGACTAATGGAAAAACCATAGCCTTGACTAGATGGACCTTTGTTGGCAAAGTAATGTCTCTGCTTTTTAATATGTTATCTAGGCTGGTCATAACTTTTCTTCCAAGGAGCAAGCGTCTTTTAATTTCATGGCTACAGTCACCATCTGCAGTGATTTTGGAGCCCAAGAAAAGAAAGTGTCACTATTTCCATTGTTTCCCCATCTACTTGCCATGAAGTGATGGGACTGGATGCCATAATCTTTGTTGTTTGAATATTGAGTTTTAAGCCAACTTTTTCACTCTCCTCTTTCACTTTCATCAAGAGGCTCTTTAGTTCTTCTTCACTTTCTGCCATAAGGGTGGTGTCATCTGCATATCTGAAGTTATTGATATTTCTCCCAGCAATCTTGATTCCAGCTTGTGCGTCATCCAGCCTGGCATTTCTCATGATGTACTCTGCATATAAGTTAAATAAGCAGGGTGATAATATACAGCCTTGATGTACTCCTTGTCTAACTCAATGAAACTATGAGCCATGCCGTGTAGGGCCACCCAAAATGGATGGATGGGTCATGGTGGAGAGTTTTGACATAACATGGTCTACTGGAGAGGGGAATGGCAAACCACTTCAGTATTCTTGCCTTGAGAACCCCATGAACAGTATGAAAAGGCAAAACATAAGTAGTTGGAAGAATAGATTGGAGGTCTCCATGAGGCTGAAGAATTCCTGGCAAGAGAGGAAGATGTGGTCCCAAAATCAGATCATCAGGTACCTGGAGGCAAAGTTTGCGGTGGAATCTCAGGCTCCCGGTTGCGGGGAGTAGATGGATGGGGAGCTGGGCGAGCCGCCTGCCCACCCGCGGAAGTCATGAGCTGAGTCCCTGGATCACGGGCTGGAGTCTGGAAGTAGTGACCAGAGAGCCAGAGGAAAGAAGGCAGCAGAGGGCAGCAGGAGCCCCAAAGGAGCGGGCTTTGCTGTTGCTCTTGTACTTTTTTTTGTTGTTTGTTTAACACCAAGGTAGAGGAATAACTGCTGGAAGCAGCAAGGACCCACACGGAGGACCGTTCTGCCATCAGACCCTGAGCTGCGCCAGAGTGAGGCGCACACCCTGCCGGGGTCTCAACTCTGGCCTAGAGGTGAGGGAACTCTCGGAGGCCTGTCTGAGGATGGACGAGCCTGCTGATCACTCAGTGGACGTTCTTGGTGGCAGAGTTAAGGGTTGGAGGGAGAGGAGGAGTTAAGGGTTGGCTGGATGGGGCAGGGGCTGTGTAAAGACGGGCTTTTACTTTTCTAAACATCACTAACTTTGCTGATTGTTTGGTTAGATGACTTACATAATTTGTTAATGACGTACATTTGTGGTCAGTCACCGTTGACTCTTTGTGACCCCATGGACTGTAGCCTGCCAGGAGTTTTCCAGACAACAATACTGAAGTGGGCTGCCATTTCCTCCTCCCGGGGATCTTCCCCACCCAGGGACTGAACCTGCGTCTCCTGCACTGGCAGGAGGATTCTTTACCTCTGAGCTGCCTGGGAAGCCAGCAACATTTATATGTATATAAAAATTATCTCCCCCTACTCAAAAAACTGACTACAGAAAATTCCATTGGCTTCCAACTTTATTTTATTTTTCTAGCATTTTTAATGGCTTCCTCTGCGCTTTTAGACATTGTGGGCCCTGGATGGTAGTTGCAGTTTTGACTCGATTCAGCCCATTTGGAAAACAAACCATTAGGAAGCACATTTGGGTTTCGTTTTGTGAAAGAAGCAACCCCCCCTGACAGTATCTATTTCATTAGCACATCAGGACCTGGGGAGAGGGGAGACTACTCTGGAAAGAAAAGTACAGCAGAAAAAAGAAAAGAAAAGTACAGCAGAA
The DNA here is from genome assembly GCF_019320065.1 of Cervus canadensis. NCBI lineage: Eukaryota > Metazoa > Chordata > Mammalia > Artiodactyla > Cervidae > Cervus > Cervus canadensis. The sequence continues at coordinate 54,291,529 of NC_057386.1, read as the reverse complement.
ATAGGAGAGAGGTCAGCCAAGCACCGCAATTCAATTTTTCTCTTTCCAGACCACATCTCAGTCAGAGCAGCTGCACTAGATAAGGCTCTCTGGTTAAGATGCTGAAGTTGATATTCAGATTAAAGGTAACGTGAGGAGGACTTTCTCTCTCAGGTTGAGAAGTGTTTTCATTAGGGAAAAATGGGAGGCAAAACAAAGGAAGTGCTGAGGCTTTCAAACAAAATGCGAACAGGAGAGGATGATGGAGAAAATGGTTTAAATGCCCCAGAGAAAGGCTGTGCTTGTCTGCACAGGTCAGGTCTGCCTGACAGTCAAATCAGAACTGTGTCCAGCCATCTTCGGCTCTGAATGCATGAGAACAAATCCCCTGCAATGGTCCAGCTTTTGATTGCCTCGGCAATAGCATGGTTTGTGACCACAGAGACCCAGCTACTCTTCCTCTTTCTAAGAAACACTTAGAGCCATTCACTGGGGCCTTATTTAAAGATATTACATTGATAAATTAAATGGAATCATATATCCAGCTTGCCTAGCTATACATAGGAAGGCTACTTTCTTTCCACTTCAGTTGTTAAACACAGTGAAACAATGGACAACACACATTGCTCTAAAGAACTGCTTTTCCCTCTGAATTTTAAAATTGCAATAATTGTAACACTGAAACTATTATTGCTATTGTTGACTCTAATTCACTCTCTTGGCATTGGCTGGAATTCTGTGTGAAGTCAGTCTTTCCTTGGCATCTACCCAATAGGCTTGGTGATGCAGCCTGGTCTAGAAAATGGTCTTACAGCAACTGTGGTAATTACCACCTGGATTGAGATGCTCCTGCATGTCAGTTAGGTGCTGTACTGGGCATATGTTATCCCCATTTCCCCAGCATCTCTGTGAGGGAGGTAGCAGCATCCTGGTCTAATGGATGAAGAAACTGAAGCTTAGGAGAGTCTTGGCCAAGACTGTTTTATAAATAATGAAATGCATAAAATACCTGCCATGTCAGTGGTGAAGCATAGCTAACCCTTGATTAGAATCTTCTGAAGAATTTTAAACTCTTTTCAAACTATTTTTTAAGCTTGCGTCACTGTGATCAAACACCAAAGGCATACCGTTGATAATGGCAGGTGGAAGTTCTTGCCCATCTTACCTTTCTTTTTGTGGTGGTGCTAGGACTTCGTGCTGCACTGGGCTTTTTCCTAGCTGTGTCTAGCGGGGGCTTCCCTTGCTCCTCGTCGCCATGGCTTCTCTTGTGGAGGAGCACCGGCTCCAGGCATATGAGTTCAGTGGTGATGGCTCAAGGGCTCTGAAGGACACAGGTTCAGTAGCTGTGTTGCTCCGGCTCAGTCGCTCCAAGGCATGTGGGATCGTCCTGGATCCCAGACCAGGGATCAAACCCGTGTCCATTGCATTGGCAGGCAGATTCTTAACCACTGGGCCACCGGGGAAGTCCAGGAGGCAAGCTGAAAAAAAAGAAAATTGTTTATTTGTTTTGGTTGTGCTGGGTCTTTGTACTGCGTGCAAGCTTCTTCTGGTTGGTGTGGGCGGGAGCTCCCACTGGAAGCCTGATGGTCATGGGCTTCTCATCGGTGGCTTTTCTTGTCGTGACGCGTAGGCCCCAGGAGCACTTCAGTGGTTGCATTTCGTGGGTTCAGTAGCTGTGGCTCGCAGGCCCTAGAGTGAGGGCTCAGCTGTCGTGGTGAAAGGCTTTAGTTGCTCCCACCAAGTGGATCTTCTTGAACCAGGGCTCGAACCCTTGTTCCCTGCATTGGCAGGCAGATTGCTATCCACTGCATCACCAGGGAAGTCCCTATCCTATCTTTCTTGAACACTGCTGATTTTGATCAAAACATGGCTCCAACTATAGGGGTCTGCCCTTGGGTTTTCCCCTCTCCTTTGCCACTGTCTCTGGGCAACCTCGCTTATGCTTAAGGCTTTAACTGCCAACTCCGTTCTGATGACTTCCAAGTCTTTAATTACAGTTCAATCTCTTTCCTGAGTTCCAACCCATTTCATCTTAGAAAACTTTATTTTTATTGGTTAACATATACATTTTACACTTAGCAACAGGTGTAAACTCTGACATCTGAAACATCCATCAGAAAAGAATGTCCGAGAGGCACTTACACAAGAGGATGTCACTATACATTCACACAGTGACATTTCAGACAGATAAGTGCCCTTATAGCAGGGCATCAAATAGGAAAAATAACATGAGCAGACAGCATGTGACATAAAATGAAACACATATGTAGAGACTGACCATTATTTGAAGCCAACCTATTTATATCCAGCTACTCATGAGAGGTCTCCTCCTGGGTATTCCTGCCGCTGCTGCTGCTGCTGCTAAGTCGCTTCAGTCATGTCCGACTCTCTGCGACCCCATAGATGGCAGCCCACCGGGCTCCTCCGTCCATGGGATTTTCCAGGCAAGAGTACTGGAGTGGGGTGCCATTGCCTTCTCCACCTGGGTATTCCTAAGGCACCTCAAACTCAATATACCCCAAACTGAACCCATACCATTCTCCCAAACAAACATCCCCTCTTCCAGTTTCCATGTACCCAGACAGTCATGGCTGGAACCAGCAGGTCACAGAATCCTCCCACTCCTTCTGTCTCTTTCCTGTATCCTGTTGGTGGCCTAGTCCTGCAGAGGAGAGATTCTTAGAATAAGGTCTCCAGACCACCTGCAGCAACACCATCTGGAAACAAGTTAGAAATAACGATGCGTGGACTCCATCCTTGTTTAGAACGAGCATCTTTGGGGCCAGGACCAGCAATCTGTGGTGTAACAAGCCATCCATGTAGTTCTGGTGATGCTCTAAATTGGCCTTGTTTATTAGCTCTCTAATTACTCCATTCCTGAAGCTCCTAAGTCAGTTCCTCCTCTTCTCACACCTGAATGAGTACAATCATTTCCTAACCATGTACCTTTCTCCACCTTAGACCCCTATGAGCTTCCTCCCCTTTCTTGCCAGCATGCTCCCTCCAAATGAAAATTTGATCATGTGTCTATCACACATATTAGGTTGGTGCAAAAGTAATTGCATTTTGCAATGTTGAACTTTGCCATTTGATATTGGAATACATTCATAAATAAATGTGTTTATGCTATACATCATTTTAATGCACATTTCTCACTTTTCTTTTTTGGCAATGACTTATTACTTGCTGTGTATTTTATATTTATTTTAGACTATGGAAATGATGTTAGACAAAAGCAAATCGAGTAATTTTCTTATTTGAGTTCAAAATGGGTTATAAAGCAGCGGAGACAACTTGCAACACCAGTAACACATTTGGCCCAGGAACTGCTAATGAATGTACAGTGAAGCAATGGTTCAAGAAGTTTTGCAAAGGAGACAGGAGCCTTGAAGATGAGGGCGTGGTGGCTGGCCACTGGGAGTTGCCAGTGACCAACCGAGAGCTATCATTGAAACTGATCCTCTTACAACTACACGAGAAGTTGCTGAAGAAATCAACATCGACCTTTTTACAGTCATTTGACACTTGAAGCAAATTGAAAAGGTGAAAAGGCTTGATAAGTGGGTGCTTCATGAGCTGACCGAAAGTTAAAAAAAAAAAAAAAAGCATCGTTTTGAAGTGTTGTCTTCTCTTTTTCTACACAACAACAATGAGCAATTTCTCAATTGGATTGTGACGTGTGATGAAAAGTGGATTTTATACAACAACTAGTGATGACCAGCTCAGTGGCTGGACTGAGACGAAGCTTCAAAGAACTTCCCAAAGCCAAACTTGCCCCCTCAAAAGTCATGGCCACTCTTTGATGGTCTGCTGTCCATCTGATCCACTACAGCTTTCTAAATCCTGGTGAAACAGTTACATCTGAGAAGTATGCTCAGAAAACCAGGGAGATGCGTGGAAAACTGCAATGCCTGCAGCTGGCACTGATCAACAGAAAGGGCCCAATTCTTCTCCAGGACAGTACCCGACTGCATGTCCAAACCCTGAAGCACAGGCTTTTACAATAGCAATAAACAAACTTATTTCTCATTGGCAAAGATGTATTGATTGTAATGGTTCTGATTTTGATTAATCATTAATTATTAGTTATTAATTTTATTGATAAAAATGTGTTTGAGCCTAGTTATAATGATTTAAAATTCACAATCTGAAACTGTAGTTACGTTTTCACCAACCTAATAACTTTCTTCAATGTTTCCCCAGTGCCTAAGGGGCCCTCTTCCCAAGAAAATATAATGCAGGCTCACAGAATTATTTAATGTGGCTACTAGAAAGTTTTTTAGGTTGAAAATGAAACTGGACTTCCCTAGTGGTGTAGTGGATAATAATCCACCTGCCAATGCAGAGGACGTGGGCTCACTCAGTCCCTGGGCCAGGAAGATCCCACCTGCCTCGGAGCAACTGTGCCACAACTGCTGAGCCCATGCGCCGCGACCCCCGAAGCCCACGCGCCTCTCGGCGTCTGTGTCCCGCAAGCGAAGCCCCTGCGGTGAGCCGCAGGGAAGAGGAGCCCCAACTAGAGGAAGCCCGCATGCCTCAGTGAAGAGCCGGTGCAACTAGAACTGACTATTTCAAAGAGAAAAGAGAGAAACTCAAAGATCCCACATGCCACAAGTAATGCTCCTGAGTGCCGCAACTGAGATCCAGCACAGCCAAATAACTAGTCTAAAAATAAATTTAAATAATAATTATTAAAACCCTATATATCTAAATATTATTTCAACATGCAATTAATATAACAATTAATAAGATACTTTGCTTTTTTCCCCCAAATCATTGAGATCTGGTATATATCTTCACGCTTACTGTGTATCTCATTTCAGATGTTTTCATTGAAAATATTCGGTTTATATTTAGATTTCATAACATTTGCAGTTGAAAAAGTAGATGTACTTATTCAAGGTGCTCCAAACATACTGAAAGGTTTTTCATTGGCTGAATGGAATAGCACTTTTAAATATTAAATGAATTAAAAATGAACTTCTCAGTCAAGCTGCCAGATTTCAGAAGCTCTCTAGTGGCCCACGGCACTGCGGCCAGCCGTCAGCGTGGCTTGGAGAGCGAGTCTGACCCTCAGCCTGGCCCTGGGACCTGCCTCCTCGGGGTCTCACTGCCCCGCCTCCCCGCCCTGCTGCCCTGAAAGGTTCAGCACACGCAAGTGCGTTTCCTGAGATGCTTCCCCTCGTTCCATGCCCCAGGACCGCCCCCCACGACACCTGCTTCCCCGCAGTCCCCTCTCCCGCATCTCCTTCCTGATATGGCAAAGTCCACTTATTTTTGTAAAGTCAGCCCAAGAGGCACCTCCTCCATTAAGCCTCCGTCTCTGCTCCCCAGCACTGACCAGGCCTTCTCTGAGCTGAACTGTGTATCAACTTCTAAGACTCATATAAATACTGAATTTTATTTACTTGCTCATATTTCTTTTTTTTAATTAAAAATTTTTTATTTTATATTGGTGTATAGTTGAGTAACAATGTTGTGTTAGGTTTGCGGGTACAGCAAAATGATTCAGTTATACACATACATGTATACATATCTCTTGTTGCTAGTTGGTAAACTCCTGAAATCTTGTTATTCATCTTTTTCTATCCGTAGCACCTAGAGCACTACCCCAATGAACACATGATTCATACCCAAGTTTGTGCCTTTTTGTTATCACATATTCTCCTCCATGGACCTGAAGGGCAGCAGTTCACTATCACTGAAGAATTAGTAAAAATTGTAGCTATGTAAGATAATGGATCTGTTAATTAATGTGACTGTATTCATCCTTTCACAGTGTATACATGTATCAGAACATCACACGGTATATCTTAAATCCTATTGTACAACCTAAATACATACAAATTTTAAAAATATATACATATATATATTTTAGTGAAGTATAGTTGGCTTACAGTGTTTCAGGTCACAGCAAGGAGATTCAGTCACACAAATACATATATATTATTTTTGAAATTATTTTCCATCCTAGCTTGTTACAAGGTGTTGACTCTGGTTCTCTGTGCTATATGGTAAACTGTTGTTGCTTGTTGCATATTTATTTTTTAATTAGAAATCTATCATTCTATTCACACTAAGTCAAACAAATGGAATCAAAATGTCATAATTTTTTTAATTAGGCAAAAATTCATAAGTTTTCCAAAATATATATATTACACTTATTTTTATATATGTATACAAAAGCTTTTCTACTGCACTTGATAAAGGCTTGAGGAGGAAGATTAAAAAGAAAGAAGAGATGGAGAAATTAGAGAACATAAACTAAATAAAATGGGAGCACTGAATATGAAATAGAAAAAGTGAAATAAACTAGATAAAAGTAAAAGCTCATCATATAGTCCAGTTGTTTTTAAACATGACTGCTCATTAGAAACATGTCTGCAGCTCCGGAGGAAAAAAGAAATAACTGAGCATTTGTATTTTTCAAAGAATTTCAAGATAATTCTGATATGCACCCAATCATTTTAAAAAGTGATTACAGGTTTTTCTATTATATCTAGTTTTGGTGATATAGAGTTCTATTGTTTTTCTGTTGACCAAACGTGATACAATGGTATTGAGTAATGATAGTAATAATCACAATAGTAAAAGAGGTTTGTCAGTTTTCACAATCAATAGTCAGACAAAGAATAAATGATAATTACAATTGCAAGCCATAATGGGAACATGATTAACTTAACAATATGAAATAATTACATTAATTACATACAATTTGCAGGGGGGAGGGGTGGGTCAAGCAGAGTAATGTAATAAGTGGAAATGCATACATGCACATCTTTTCATCCACCCAGCCAGTCTGTGTCTTTTGGTTGGTGCATTTAATCCATTTACATTTAAGGTAATTATCGATATGGATGATACTATTACTGTTTTCTTAATTGTTTTGGGTTTGTTTTCTTTACATCTTTTCCTTCTGTTGTGTTTCCTGCCAAGAGAAGTTCCTTTGTTGTGAAGCTGGTTTGGTGGCGCTAAATTCTCTTAATGTTTGCTTGTCTGGAAAACCTTTGGTTTCTCCATCAAATCTGAAGGGAGTCTTGCTAGGTAGAGTATTCTTGGTAGTAGGTTTTTCCCTTTCATCACTTGAAATACATCACGCCATTCCCTTCTGGCTTGTAGAGTTTCTGTTGAGAAATCAGCTGATAACCTGATGGGAGTTCCCTTGTATGTTACTTGTTGTTTTCCCTTTTTGCTTTTAATAGCTTATCTTTAATTTTTGTCAGTTTGGATACTCTGTGTCTTGGGGTGTTCCTCCTGGGACTCTTTCTGGGATGCTCTGTGCTTCCTGGACTTGACTGACTATTTCCTTTCCCATGTTCAGGAAGTTTTCAGCTATTATCTCTTCAAATATTTTCTCAGGTCCTTTCTCTCTTTCTCCTTCTGGGACCCCTATAATATGAATTTCGGCATGTTTAATGTTGTCCCAGAGGTCTCCACTTCATTTCTTTTCATTCTTTTTTATTCTGTGGCAGTGATTTACACCATTTTGTCATCCAGGTCATTTATCCGTTCTTCTGCCTCAGTTATTCTGCTATTGATTCCTTCTAGTGTATTATTCATCTGTTTGCTCTTTAGTTCTTCTAGGTCTTTGGTAAACATTTTTTGCATCTGCCCAATCTTTGTCTCCATTCTTTTCCAGAGATCCTGGATCATCTTCACTATTATTAATCTGAATTATTTTTCTGGAAGGTTGCCTATCTCCACTTTATTTAGTTGTTTTTCTGGGACTTTATCTTGTCCCTGAATCTGGGACATAACTTGCTGCTTTTGCATCATGATTAACTTTCTGTAGTATGTTTTTTGTTCCAGCTGCCGTGAGACAGTGCTTCTTCTTGCTTCTTCTGTCTGCCCTCTGATGCATGAAGCTGAGGCTTGTGTAAGCTTCTTGATGGGAGGGACTGGTGTTGGGAAGAACCAGCAGTTGGGCAGATCTTGCTCTGGTGGGCAGGGCTTTGCTCAGTAAAGCTTTAATCCAAATACCTGCTGATGGGTGGGCTTGCACTCCCTCCCTGGTAGTTGTTTGGCCTGAGGCGACCCAGCCCTGGGGTCTTTGGGCTCTATGGTAGGGTTAATGGCGACCTCCAAGAGGGTTGACACCAAGGCAGACCTTCCAGTGTCTTCCACAGGGAAGGGGTTCCCTGTGGGGCCCCTGCTGACCCAGACCTCCACAGGAGGCCCTCCGACACTAGCAGGCCCTCTGGTTCAGTCTCCTGTGGGTTACTGCTCCTCTCCTCTGGGTCTTGGTGTGTACACAACTTTGTTTGTGCCTCCAAGACTGGAGTCTCTTTCCCTCAGTCCTCTGGAAGGCCTATAATCAGACCTCACTGGCCCTCAAGGCCTGAATCTCTGGGGATTCCCAGTCCCTTTGAAGGGACTTCCCAATTCCCTGGAAAGCCAGATGGGGAGTTCAGAACCTTCACAAGAGTACGAGAACTTTTTGATATTATTGTTTTCCAGTCTGTGGGTCACCCACCTGGCAGGTATGGGATTTGATTTGGCCGTGACTGTGTCCCTCCTACTATCTCACTGCAGCTTCTTTGTCTTTGGAGGTGGTGTATCTATTTTTTTTTTTTTTTTATGGTCCTCCTGTTGATGGTTGTTCAACAGCTAGTTGCAATTTTGGTGCTCTTGCAGGAGGTGAGCGGACGTCCTTCTACTCCACCATCTTGCTACAATTCTCATTTGAAAAATCATACTTCAATAAAATTGGAAAGGAAAATAAATAAAATTTTGAAAATAAACAAATAAAAAACTATTAAAAAAAAAAAAGAGAATTTGCCCTCTTGCAATTGCCATGTTATGGCAATGTTTCTAAAGCTGAAGGACAAGAGATGGGCTTTCTGCCTTGCCATTTGTTCTTTCTCCAAAGGTGATACGCACACTGCTGAGTGTTCCCTTCACAGTGGAATTAGAACAGAAGACTGTAAGCTCTGGTGATTGTTATCTTTCTCTGGTTTTCCTGGACTCAGTGCTTTAACTTCTCTGAATCTTGGTGTCCTCCTCTGTAAAAGGGGTGATGAGTACGTGCTCAGTCACTTCAGTCATATCTGGTTCTTTGCGACCTACATAGAGGACTGTAGCCTGCCAGGGTCCTCTGTCCGTGGGATTCTCCAGGCAAAAATATTGGAGTGGGCTGCCATACCCTCCTCCAGGGATCTTCCCAAACCTGCATCTCCTGCACTGCAGGCAGATTCTTTACCCACTGACCCACCTGGAAAGCCCTAAAATGGATGATACCATCTGTAAAATGGTGATAACCTAATGCACTGAAGAATGTAAAATGTGCCATAAACTGGAGTTAAGCAAACCTAAGGTCCTATTATCATTTACTCTCAGAAGGCCACTGACAAAGATGAGAAGAGAGGAAACACCTCCTTTATGCAGGAGGCTGCACTGCCTGTGGGGGCAGGTGAGAAGTGAAGTGCGTGGATGAGGCGTGGATGAAGTCTCGTGCTGGCTCGTCCTGTTTCTTCACCACATTATGTTTCTGGAGGGAGGAGATGCCGCTTTGCACACTCATTGGTTCTGGGGTGTTACCCAATCATTATGTCTGGCTTTTTCCCCTCCAAACCTTCTTTTACTGTCCTGAGATCTTTCTATACACAGGCCGCTACATAAAAGATTTCTGAAAAGCAAGAATAACATTGTTAAATTATCAGGTATTAAGATCATGTGAGCTGTAATGATTTCGCTCAGGATACTTGCTGAGCTGGGGACTTCCCTGGTGGTTCAGCAGTAAAGAATCCACCTGTCAATGCAGAAAATGCGGGATTGATCCCTGGGTCAGGAAGATCTCCTGGGGAAGAAACTGGCAACCCACTCCAGTATTCTTGCCTGGGAAATCCCATGACAGAGGAGCCTGGTGGGCCACAGTCCATGGGGTCACAAAGAGTTGGACACAACTTAGCAACTAAAGAAGAAAACAACAAGGACAGCTTGCTGAGCTGGGTTCCCTCTGCCCACCTTCATCTCCCAAGGGGAAGAATGTCACAGGGTTGGAAGGAAAATAAGATAGCAGGCAGTGAGTGTACCCAAGAAGGGGCGCCGCTCCCCAGAGTCAGCTTCAAAGGGGGTGTGATGGGTGGCCCCAGAAGAGTGTGAGTTCCAGCAGTGGGGGGCCCTGCCCTAGGCCTGCGCCCCAGTGTCTCCTTACACGCCTACGGCTTGAGAGCAGGAGGGAGAGATTATAATGCCAGAGGCTGAGAGCAGAGAGAGTCCAAAGCAGTCAGTGGCTCAGTCTCCTAAGCTCCGGGGAGCCTTCCCAGGGAGACGCTTACATTTCCCAGTGTGTCCAACAAGGAGCGTGAGAGAACTGGTAGACCTGATGGTGTCTGCGTCACGATGGCGAGCTGGTCTACTAGCCACATGGAAGTTAGGCAGAGGAGAGGTCAGGCAGAGGCCAGCACAGTGCTGACAGGTGCCCCCCAAGCATCTGATGCCTCCCCCACCTCTAATGCCCACTCATTGTGTGATGCTCAGAACTCAGATGCAGTCCTTGCAAGTGCTTGGAAGGAAAAGTAGAAGACATGGGATTAACTGGGACAGCCTGGAACTGGCTTGGCTGAGAATTCAGTCAGAAGGGGGTAAGGCAGGGGATAGAGACTTTTATAGAGATGAAGTCAAGTTACACGAAATAAAGTAGGGATGCAATTGGAAAAAGCCTGTGCACAGCAATAAAGACGAAGTGCAACCAAAAATTAAACGTGTGTGTTAGTCTTTCAGTCATGTCCCACTCTGCGACCCCACGGACTATAGCCCGCCAGGCTCCGCTTTCCTTGGGATTTCCGAGGCAAGAATACAGGAGTGGGTTGCCCTTTCCTTCTCCAGGGCATTTTCCCAACCCAGGGATCGAACCTAGGTCTCCTGAATTGAAGGAAGATTCTTTACTGTCTGAGCCACCACGGAAGCACCAAAACATAAATAAATTAAAAAAATTTTTTTAAGTAGGGGAGAATAACTAATTTACCCTGTAGAAGGATTCCAGATAATTGATGTCAACATTCTGCCCTCAGGAGGGGCAGCCAGCTCCCTGCTCCCAGGTGTGGGCTGCACGTGTGTGTGGTGACTTTTCATTTTGGACGTGCCACGCAGCATGCAGAATCCTAGTTCCCCGACCAGAGATCGAACCCATGGCCCTGGGTTCTAGGATGCCCTAGGAGTGCAGAGTCTTAACCACTGGATCAGCAGGGAAGTCCTGGCATGGTGGCTTTCTTCCTAAGAGTGCAGGGTTGAGAAAGAGGGGAAAGGGTAACCTCACAGTGGAGGAAGCCGACAAGCAATGGCTCAGCCAGGGGGACCAGGTCAATGCCAGCAGAGGTAGGTCGTGTTGATAGCAGGTGCTCCTGGTACAACATGATGAGAATGGCACTTTGCATCTGCCGATTTCCATCTCAAGATCCAGAACCCTAACTTACCATGTGATAAACGTCAGACACATTCCAGGTGAGGAACATTCTACGGCCACCTGACTCGTCCTCCTCAAAACTGTCAAGGTCGTGACAAACAAGGGAAGTCTGAGAAGCTCACAGCCGCGAGGAGCCTGAGGAGAGTGATGACTCAGTGTATCTTGGATGGGATCCTGGACCAGATAAAGGGCATGAGACAGAAACTAGGGAAGTCTGGATCAAGTATAGACTTAGTTAATCATGATTAAGCAATTTTGATTCATTAATTATGGCTAATATACCATTCTAGTGGAAGATGTTAATAACAGGGAAAGCTGGGTGAGGGGGTATATGGGAACTCAATACTATTGTCACGTTCTGCAAATCTCAAATGATTCTAAATTTAAAGATTTATGGGAAATATATGGATCTTAAACAAAGACTAACTGGGACTTCCCTGGTTGTCCGGTGGTTAATACTCTGCGCTTCCACTGCAGGGGCACGGATTTGATCCCTGCCGTGAAAGTTCCACCTGTTGTACAGTGTGGCCAAATAAATGAATATATCAAGTGCACAATGAAAAACAGTGCTAGGCATTTATTGCTGGTGTTATCAGGGTAGGCGTGAGAGGAAGGCGCTATACAAGAATTTATACTACTTTCCTGTGAGTCAAGTGGGAGTCAGTCAGTTTTGGTTGAAGTAACACAGAAAAGAGCTCTTATATTCCCGTCACAAATATGTGGCCCCTCCAGGGTCTGGCTGGTTCTGGATAAACATGTTTTCCATACCACCGTCTTCACAATCTTTGCTCTCTGAGGCTAATAACTCTGTTAGCAGCTCTTTGGTTGTTCCTTGAGCCAGAATATCCACTACATCAGCTAGCTTCTTTTCGGAATCCAGAAAAGAGTGGGAGATTGGAAGTCAGAGTGAGTACCTTTGAGTGTCACCTGATCGCCATGCTCTTTGACTTGACCTTTCTCATTCCTTACTTCTTTAGCCACGTACTGATGATAATGATGGTCCCAGGGTAGTACAAGCTTAAACGGTGGAAGGTATGTGAAAGCATTCTGTGACCTAGAAAGGGCTGCGATGTTTTATTTTAGAATGTGCTTCTCTTCTGGGAGACTAGGACTTCCTGTGTCTCATCCTCTTTTAAGCAGCGCTCTGGTTTATTCACTGAATTCAGCTCCATGGACATTTGTGAAGAATCATTAACACGTCAGGCATGTGAGTGCCTCACCTGGGTAATGACGTCTCTGAAAAAGTAAGAAGTGGAGAAACAGGTTTGTCAGAATCTCCATGGCTTGGAAGAGTTGCATGTGGTTGGATGGACAAGCTGCTTGGGTGGGGATTATAACCCACAAGAGGCATTTGTGAGTCCTGATGCCTTTGGTTGCTGGACATTGAAAAGCCGAATCAAAATGGTCTAGATAAGCTATTGGCTTACCTAACTGGGAGGTCCAGGGCAAGGAGGTCTTCAGGGTTCCATGATACAGTGGTTTAACCATGGCATCAAGGATACAATTTTTCCTTTTTCTGTTATCTGTAGTGACGGCTTCATCCTGTAACTAGCTCCTTTCAGGATATGGGATGGCTGCCAGCAGCAAGTGGAGTTCCTAGCTTCCTTGTTGGTGATAAGGTAGGATGGGGAGGGCACTCACACCTCGTGACCTTGGCCATCCTATCTTAATTAGCCACCCCCCACCTCTCGTCTCTCTGCATTCTTCCTTTCACAGTTCGAACTATTATTTATTTTGCTTATTATGTATTTATATGTTTACTCATTTATAGTTGGCTCCCCCTCTGGAATATCAGCTTCATGGGGTCATGGATTTCATCTTGTTCACACTGGTCCTTGACCCACCTTCTAAGCAGAGTGGGGCTCCTCCTTGACCCACAAGAGAGAGGCTGAGCCTGCAAAGGGGGTCCCTCTTTCCTGCCTCCTTCCTAAGTCCACAGTGCTTCTTGCCCGGGTCCTGACCACTTGGTGGATGTCAGGATGTTACTGGGATAAGAGGATCACAGGTGTCACTTTGAAGAGGGCTTTCCAAATAAAGGCATCTTGAGTTGGTTTAGTCTGGTTAGAAAAACAGAACTGTTGACCAGAGAAATCTGGGAAAGTTGGGAAGACAAGGTTGATGGACAAATTGTCCCTGAAGTGAGAAGGGCAGCAAGGTCAAATGGGTGAAAACCAAAGTGACATAAGATGAACAGGTTCAGACCAAGTCAGAGCAGTGGATGGGCCATGGTAGGGCTTCTCTCCCGCAAACCTCTGTCTACATTCCTGAGCATATTAACTGCACTTTCACATGGAGATGCTCCAAGGGTCCTATGAAAGATTAATAGTTCTTCACAGTTTAAGAGCATTTCATAACTTACAAGACATATTCCCAGACATTATCTCACTTCATTGTCACAGCTGTTCTGTGCGGTTGGCTTGATCACTCCTCTTTTGCAAGCAAAGAAACCAAACCTCAGAGCAACTTTCCAAAAGCCATGCAGTTCAGAAGAGGAGAAAACTGGGTACAGACATTTTCCTTCAAGTCTTGAGTTCATGCTGCCTCAGTGCAGTTGAAGAAAAATGGGCTAATGATTTCCTAATGAAAACGCATCCTTAGGCCTAGGCTTTTTGTATTTTGCATTATTTGTCATTCCATTTAGAATTGAGTTGCTCTGTACTTTTATATACATATGTAATTTTACATAACAGAAAAGTTTAAAAAATTTAAAGGATGGGGTTGAGTGGCTTGGCCAGCCCCCAGCAGAGAGAACCAAGGGAAGGTCAGGCCCCAAGGAAGTCATGTGCTGAAGGGTTTGGGCTTCAGTGCTTTAAGATTTGACTTTTAAAAAAGAAAAGAGAAAAGAACATTTGGGAATAAGAAATAAGAAAAATCACGTGCATGCACAAGCAGCTAAAAAAAAAAAACCACAAAGGGATGAGTTGTTCCCTCCGGGTTTTATATTCTCTTGCCAGATCATTTAATTATGTTTCTATTCTTTTTTTCCCAAATTTAATTTTCCCCCAGACTTAAATAAGGAGCAGCTGATGCTTCATAGAAGACTTTGTGGAGCAGCCTTTCAGGAGGTGTTATTTGCAGGTCCTGGCTTGATGTCCATTTCACAGTATGATCTTGGGTTATTATTTCCCTCCTAAGAGGTTCACTTTCTTCGACTGTAACCTAGGAATAATACTGTTTACCACCAAATGACCTCCCAAGAAAACTGAAAAAGAAGGCAGGGTGATAGCCATTGAAGGCACTTGAAAATTTTCCAAAGTAGAATGTCTTAAACTGAGAGACGTTATTATTATTCTTTGGACTCACCTGAGTTTGTGGGCTACTACAGTCTGGGACTCTGGCAGCCCCTGCTGCACTGGAATTAAAGTTGAAAGGACTTTAGTGGTCAAGCTGCCTGGGATCTCAGAGTTTCTGAAGCTGGATGTCTTCTGGTTGATTTGGTTGGTTGGACACAGATTTCACCCCAGGAGGTATTATTTATTTGCACAGATGATTCAGGAAGCAGAGTGTCCTGAGAAAGAGATGTGGTCAGTCCTTGATTATCCATGCTAAGGGGCAGATCATAATCTCAAAGAATAGGTCATCTCAAGGAGTGGGATTATTTTCTACCCTGCTGGCATTCAGGATTTTAGTTCTTTGACTATTGATCATACCCATGCCCCTTGCATTGGAAGTCTTAATCACTGGACCACCAGGGAAGTTCCAGGGAGTGGGATCATTTTAATTCAACATTGCAATAATATAATTTTTTTTTAAATCTCCTTAATTTTGTTGCTCAGGCTTAACTTTGTAAAATGGAAGAGGGTTGACCAAGATAGATTTTGGGTGGAGGGAGGAAGGTCAGGTGGGGTTACTAAGCCTGGCTCAAGACTTTTCTTTGCTTTCACTTTCAAAGGCTTCAGGACAGGTGCTGTTGGCTTATCTTGTAACAGGAGGGAAAGGGGCAGGGCAAAGCTTTTCAAACAATGACATAACCCAAGGACACAACATAAAGCGATCAGAATCAAATGGGTCCAAGATGGCAGACAGGTTGACTTTGATTAGACCTTGATCCTCAATCAGCAAGCTAAATACACACCCAGTGGCCATGATAGTTTCAAGGCACTGTCAAAAGACCAAAGAGTGGGTGGTGGCCCAATTCCTGGAAATCTCCACCTCTTCTCCAAAACAGATGGAATAATCCTCCCACTCATTAGCATATGAAATTACCCAGCCTATAAAAACTAACCATGCCACATTTCACTCACTGTCTGCGATTGCCCACACTCTGTCTATGGAGTATGCCTTTCTCTGAATCCACTTCTTACCAATCACTTTGTCTCTTGTTGAATTCTTTCTGTGATGAGACATCAAGGATCTGAGCTTCATTAGGTCCTGAAACCATGTACTGGGGGTTTTGGCTGGGTTTGAGTCCCAGACACATGGGTTCAAGTCCCAAGCAGGGTTTTGACCAGGTTCAAGTCCCAGCCACATGGGTTCGAGTCCCAAACTGGGCTTTGGCTGGGTTTGAGTCCCAGCACATGGGTCCCAATCTGTGGTAAATGGTTTCACTCTTAAAGCCTGGTTTCCCAGTTTCTTCTCAAGAAGATGTTCTTTCAACACATGCTCCCTTCAGTGCCATTGACCTTCAGTACTTCATTTAATCATTCATTCATTTGCTTATTCAACATACGCTCCAAGTAGCTCCTATGTGTGGAGTACTTCTTAAGGATCAGGTATACAAAGATTAGAAAGCATCCTTTACCTTGAGGTCTGTTGTGGGAAACAGATGAGTTCCATATGGTGTGATTAATAGCTGTCATAGTGGAATGCCTTTGGTGACTGAAGAAGGAGACCTTTCTAAACCCAGTGGAGTCAGTAAAGTCTTCCAGGAGGAGTTAACACTTGGACTTGAAGCCTCAGTAGGAATTTTTCATGTGGATGGATAAAAGTGACGGTGGAGTGAGGGAAAGTATTCCAAGAGGAGGGCACAGCATGTACAAAGGCATGCAGGCGTGAGTCTGATTGGCCGGAGGGTACCTGTGGATTGGCAGTAGAGGAGTCAGAGGTAGGCAAGTAGGTTCCAGATCCAGCACCGGGCTTCTCCTGAAGGACATGGGGAACCACTTCGGGGATCAAGTCATTCTCATTTTAGAAAGAATGCTCTGGCAGGACAGTAGAGACCAGAATAGAGACATGTGAGATTGAAGGAGCAGGGTGGATGACAGAGAGACCTGTTGGGAGTGCTTGAAACAGGAGGGAAGGGGACAGGGCATGTCTGTAAAAGAATGACATAGCCCGAGGACGTGACATAAACTGATGGGAACCAGATAGGTCCAAGATGGTGGATGAGTCTACCTCTGCTAGGCCTTGAGCCTCAGTGTGTGCTCGTCGTAGCACATCAGCGAGCTAACGACACACTCATGGGCACCATGACAGTTCCAAGGCTGACCGTAAAGGCAAAAAGTGGTGGCAGCCCAGTCCCTGGAAGTCTCTGCCCCTTCCCTGTGACTCCGATGGTAAAGAATTGCCTGCAATGCAGAAGACCCAGGTTTGATCCCTGAGTCGGGAAGATCCCCTGGAGGAGGGCATGGCAACCCAGTCCAGTATTCTTGCTTGGAGAATTCCATGGACAGAGGAGCCTGGTGGGCTACAGTCCATGGAGTCACAAAGAGTTGGGTATGACTGAGCCACTAGCACTTTCACACTTTCCCCAAACAGTGGGAATAACCCTCCCACTCCTTAACCTATGGAATTACCCAGCCCTACAAAAACTGACAACCCCACACCCTGCTGCTCTCAGTCTCTGAGATGGCCCGCACTCTGTCTGTGGAGTGTGTTTCACTCCAAATAAACCCACTTCTTACCTATCACTTTCTCTTACTGGATTCTTTCTGTGATGAGACATCAAGAACCTGAGTGTCATTAAGTTCTGAGACGGGGTGTGATCTCAGTTAAAAGACTGTCGGTTCAAGTCCCAGTGTGGGTTTTGCCTGGATTCGAGTCCTAGCCCATGGGTTCAAGTTCCAGTCAGAGGTTCATGGTTTCACTTTCACAGTGAATGAGTTGAGAATGGATAAAGGCCACCACTCAGCAGGTGTGGATGGAGGAGAGAGAGATCTGAGTGGAGGGTATGAGACCAAGGAGCTGGTGGAAGGTGGGGGACAGACGTGAGGGAGGGGAGTCTAGACTGACTCCCCGGTTGCTGGCTCAGGTGACTGTGATGACCAGCCTGCTGGCTTACATAGGAAACAGGGAGAGATCAGGTTTGGGAGGAAGATGATTCATTTTGCTTTGAAAAGACTGAGGTGAGTATGGGATATCCATGTGGAAATAGCCAGCATGCAAGACAACAGTGTGTTTGGGGCTAGAGACCCTCACTGTGGGCATCAGTGAGGTCACCCAGGATGAGTAGGGAGGGAGAGGAAGCAGGAGGACCAGAGAGGACCCCAGGTAACTGAGGGTTGTTCAGTTGCTAAACTGTGTCCAACTCTTTGTGACCCCATGGCCTGCAGCATGTTAGGCTCCTCTGTGGTCCACTCTCTACCAGAGTTTGCCCAATTCGGGTCTTTTGAGTTGGTGATGCCATCGAACCATCTCCTCAGGAAACTGATGTTTTAAGTGAAGTAGAGCAGGACAATCCAGGAAAGAAGACTGAGGAAGAGAAGTCAGAAGCGCAGTGGGGAAGCGGGAGGCAGCATGTTAAGGAGGCCAGGGCAGACTTCAGAAGAGACAGCAGACAGAGCTGTCAGGTTCCCAGGGAGAGTAAGTCTGAGAGAAGCCAAAAATAAGGGGCCTGGTTGGCAGAGCAAGGCCTGTAACATAGCTGACAGGCTTGAGGAACAGCCTTAGCGAGGAGGAGGGCTGCCCTTCACTGACGGGAGAGATGGAAAGAGCTGGGAAGGAGAATCTCCTTGTTCTAGTTCCTCAGGTCAGTTCAGTCCAGTCGCTCAGTCGTATCTGGCTCTTTGTGACCCCATGGACTGCAGCACGCCAGGCTTCCCTGTCCATCACCAACTCCTGGAGTTTGCCCAAACTCATGTCCATCGAGTCGGTGATGCCATCCAACCATCTCATCCTCTGTCATCCCCTTCTCCTCCCACCTTCAATCTTTCCTAGCCTCAGGGCCTTTTCAAATTAGTCAGCTCTTCACATCAGGTGGCCAAAATACTGGAGTTTCAGCTTCAGCATCAGAATTTCCAATGAAAATTCAGGACTGATTTCCTTTAGGATGGACTGGTTGGATCTCCTTGCAGTCCAAGGGACTCTCAAGAGTCTTCTCCAACACCACCGTTCAAAAGCATCAATTTTTCAGCACTCAGCTTTCTTTATAGTCAAACTCTCACATCCATACATGACTACTGGGAAAACCATAACTTTGACTAGAAGGACCTTTGTTGGTTAAAGTAATGTCTCTGCTTTTTCATGTGCAGTCTAGGTTGGTCATAGCTTTTCTTCCATGGAGCAAGCATCTTTTAATTTCATGGCTGCAGTCACCATCTGCAGTGATTTTCGAGCATCCAAAAAAATAAAGTCTGTCACTGTTTCCATTGTTTCCTATCTATTTGCCAGGAAGTGATGGGACCAGATGCCATGATCTTAGATTTCTGAATGTTGAGTTTTAAGCCAACTTTTTCACTCTCCTCTTTCACTTTCCTCAAGAGGCTCTTTAGTTCGTCTTTGCTTTCTGCCATAAGGGTGATGTTCCTAGCCAGGAGCTAGTTCACCTTCTCCAGGGCACCTCTGATGAGGAAGAACCGTTGGGAATGGAATTCACTGCCTACTGATTGTCAGGTCCTATGTTAGACATTTCATGCAAATAATCTCACCATAGCCCTAGGAGGGGACAGCATAATCTCCCCCTTTCAAACAGAGGATGTCAAGGCTTAGTCGAGTCACTTATTCCTCTCTTTTCCACTGGCCAGGTCACAGCCGCCAAAGCAGATCTGTGAAGAGCCAGCCTTTTGTCTCTCACTGGCTCAAGTTTCTAAAGCTGATAAGGAAAAAAGATAGGCTTGGGCCAGACACAGGGTAGATTTCCACCACTGAGGCCACCACAAGAGCAAGTTAAATCAATGGGCAGAAGACAGATAAGACACTGCACAAAGCAGCTTTCTTTTTCAGGAGCAAAGATCAGCTAGGGAGGTGTGGAGGTGGGAGCAGGCAGGAGAGGAAATCTGCAAATCTCCCTCCTAAACAATCAGACAGTTCAAAGCTGCTTGCGAGGAAATACACAGGCCCACTTTTTATTTCTAAGATCAGTGCTCATTTTTAAATTAATAGTTTTACAGTGTTTTACTATCATCTGAGATTGGTTTTATTGCTAAAATCTGCATTTTAAAGATAAACCAAGACCCGCGGTCTTGCACATGTGCTTTTCTGCCATTTAGGAGCCCAAACTCAGTTCATTATTGAGAGCAGACCACTGGGATCTCTCTAGCCCTGAGATGTGGATGATCCCTCAAGGAATTCCATTGCTAGTAACACCACCACACAAGTGCCCACCGACCTTACAGTGGCTTCCAAAGCCCTATATATCCACCATGCAGCTCCCCTGTTAAAGGAAAAATAATCCATGACACTTGTTAAAGAGGAGTAGGCAGACTCTTTCAGAGGCTACTGCAATGGGGTTTTGGAGTAAGGGCCTCTAAGCTCAGTACAATGACCAGGGAGGGGGTTATAGTCAAGGAAGGCGGCTGGGGGTGGGAGAGGGGTAATCAGTAGGTGGCAAATGACTGAGCAGGTCAGGGTTGTAAGATACCAGTGCTGGGGGATGAGGAATTTCATTAGCTCCCAAGGGTGAGGATTTTCCTTGTAATTGACCCAGCAGGATTCATGCTAAGACTGGACTAAACAGGCCAAGGACAGAGCCCAAGGTCAGGGACTTGGCAGAAAGAGAACACTGGAGGCTGATAGAGCTCGGTCAAAGGAGATGGGCTCTGTCAGCCTCCCTGACTCCGTTGCCGAGAGTGCTCCCCGCCGGCTCACAGGGCTCCTCCCGGCTCCTCTGTGCTCATGAGGTCGCTCCCCAGGAAGGCCTTTCGCAGCGGGAATCAGCCCTGTGGGTCCTTACAGTCTCCCCTCTCAGAGAGCGCCTGTCCTGAGCGCAGGTCCACCGCCCCCCGCCCCCACCTCTCTCCCAAGTGCCTTCCTCCATGTCACTTATCACCATCTGCCATGCCGTTTACTTGTACATTTTGTTTATAGTCCCTTTCTCCCCCAGGAGACTGTCAGTCCCACGAGGCAGGAATTTGTGTCTGTTTTGTTCACTGTCTTCCCAGTAGCTGGAACAGCATCTGGCATGTCGGAGGGGCTCATGCTTTGTTGAATGCATTGGATGCCTGGATGCTGAGGGTCTCCATAATACCTTCAGATCTTGATTATCTATGTCCACAGCAAAGGATGACAGTCCGCAGTGTTGGAAGACCCTTCCGACCAACTCATAACTTATGTTTACCAGGTGTTATTTCAACTTTTATACAATAACCCAATAACTACCTCAGATGTTGCTCAGCCACTCAGTCGTGTTCGATGGTTTGTGACCCCAGGGACTGCAGCACACCAGGCTTCCCTGTCCTTCACCATCTCCTGGAGCTTGCTCAAACTCATGTCCATCGAGCCAGTGATGCCATCCAACCACCTCATCCTCTGTCATCCCCTTCTCCTCCTGCCTTCAATCTTTCCCAGCATCAGGGTCTTTTCTGATGAGTCAGCTCTTTGCATCAGGTGGCCAAAGTGTTGTAGCTTCAGGTCAGATGAACCATGGACTATTTGCCACCCATAAAAATTCTAAGGTGTTATGTGCTTAGGAGGGGTTAAAAACGGGAAAAGGAAACCCAGAAATATTGGAACAAAGAAACCCATCTAGGAGTTTGCTGCAGAACACTTCACATGCATTCAGGGTCATCTTCCTCAATCACCAGAAGAATAGATGAGTGCCCCACCCTCCTTTTGTCAAAATCTTGGCTCTCTGTGCACCAATGACAAACAGAAATAGAGACACAATTATGGAGGACAAGGAAAGAGTGGCTTTATTTCTTTGCCAGGCAAAGGAGGAACACAGAGGGATAGTGCCTTAAGAATTGTGTCCCTTTCCTGGTGAATTGTTGTTGTTTAGTCACGGATTCGTGTCTGAACCTTTTGTGACCCTGTGGACTGCAGCCTGCCAGGCTTCTCTGTCCATGAGATTTCCCAGGCAAGAATACTGGAGTGGTTTGCCATTTCCTTCTCCAGGGGATCTTCCTGAACCAGGGATCAAACCCACTTTGGCAGGCAGATTCATTACCACTGAGCCACCATGGAAGCCCGAATAGAAAGAGATTATCTGTTTAGGCAGATGTATGTGATAAGGATCAATGCAGTAACAGTCTACTTCAGTCTTCTGCAATTTCAGAAGGGTGGGGTTGCTGACAACGTTAGGGTGTGTGCAGGGTCCCAGGTGGTCCAGTCTCCTAATCTTGATGAGTTTCTCCGGGCCCTTTAATCCTGTGGTTTTGTGGCGGCTCCTCCCTTGATTAGCAACTGTTTGAATCTGCTCTTTGGAACTCAGAGAAGGTCATGGAGGCTGGAGTCTTGCCTACAAGACATGGTGTACAAAAAGGCCATTGTGCCTGGGAGTCCCACAGCGATCTGCTCAGCATCACGCTCTCTCTCTTCTCCCGAGAGGTTGTGTACAACAGGCCCTTAGTAGGCAACCACACAAGCTGCTACTACTGTCTGCCGTCAGCATCATCTTCCCTCCAGAGGCCCCACGCGGCGTTTCTTAGGAGCACCCATGCTGTTTAGGAAACCTGTCGGACTCTCTGCTGCCACGTGCCCCTGCTCATTCTTTCCCCATGCCCAGGATATCATCTCTCCCCTACCCTGTCTCTACCCACTGCCCCCTCATTTCTCATCTCCCTAGTAAGTCCCCACACACCCTGCAAGTCTCAGCTGAAACTGTCTACAGGGAGGACTTCAGACTCCCCTGGGCAGGGTTAATCACTCCTCCTCCAATAATAGCAGCCAATACAAACACTGCAATTAGGTTGTATTATAATTACTAATTTGTTCCCAAGTCTTCTCCCCAGGAGAACATGGGGGCCTGGAGGGCACAGACTCACCTTATTTGGTGCCGTTTCCCCAGCCACTGTCACACACCAACACAGCCCAGGACCTGGTGAATGATGGAGGGCTGCAGGCAGCCCTGACACTCCGCGCCAAAGGAAACGTCTCAGTGGGCAGGTGTCTCACTCCTCACCCTTGCCTGGGAGGCTGGGGAAAGCCTGCTTCAAAAACACCCGACAGATTTGAACTTCTGAGCTTCTGGAGTGCAGGGAGGCTCACGTCCTCTCAGGGGTCACACCTCTGAGAGCGGAGTTCACACAGGCTTACTCTAAGGCATGCTCTTCCAAAGCAACAGCTGATTTTCAGACAGAGAGTTCGAACCTGGCCCAGCAGATGCAAATCTACTGCTCTGAACAAGGCAGCTGTTGAAAGGCTAGTTAAAGCAGCCATTTCCTACCTGCCTGCTCACACTGGCATGATCACTGGCCACCGTCGTTTGGAAAGTGCCAGAAAACAGGCCAGCAAAACTCCACTAAGGCCTTGGAACCAGATAAAGGAGTGGAGCCCCGGGATCATCTTCCTGAGTGACAGGCAGGAGTTTTGTCTTTTTATAGCATCCGTAGTAGGAGATCAGCCTCTAGCACAGATCTGATACCCATGAAACAGTTGATAGTGGCTAAGACATGAGTTGGATCATAAAGAAAGCTGAGCACCAAAGAATTGATGCTTTTGAACTGTGGTGTTGGAGAAGACTCTTGAGAGTCCCTTGGACAGCAAGGAAATCCAACCAGTCCATCCTAAAGATCAGTCCTGAATATTCATTGGAAAGGCTGATGCTGAAGCTGAAACTCCAATACTCTGGCCACCTGATTCGAAGAGCTGACTTATTTGAAAAGACCCTGAGGCTGGGAAAGATTGAAGGCAGGAGGAGAAGGGGGCAAGAGAGCATGAGATGGTTAGATGGCATCACTGACTTGTTGGACATGAGCTTGAGCAAGCTCTGGAAGATGGTGAAGGACAGGGAGCCTGGCGTGCGGCGGTCCATGGGGTCGCAAAGAGCTGGACAGGACTGAGTGACTGAACAACAGACAGTAAAGAATCTGCCTGCAATGCAGGAGACCTGGGTTTGCTCCCTGGGTTGGGAATATCCCCGGGAGAAGGGAATGGTTACCCACTCCAGCTGGACACAACTGAGTGACTAACACTTTTATTTTCAAACACCTGATGGATGAACGTGCAACTTCAGTGGGAAAGAGACAAGGTGGAGGAGACATTGTATATTGTAGTTAACAGTAGGTCTTAATTTTTAAGAGTTTCCAAGTTGTTTATCTGTGGCTGCCCTGGGTCCTGGCTGTGCTGTGGCGGCTTCTCTCGTGCGGCCCAGGCTCTAGGGCACGGGGATCAGTAGCTGCGGCCCATGAGTTTACTTGCCCCGTGGTGAGTGGGATCTTCCTGGACCAAGGACTGAACCCATGTCCTCTGCACTGGCAGGTGGATTCTTAACCACTGAACCACCAGGGAAGTTCCTAGGCCTGATTCTTTAACAAGCCATCAAATGTGGGTCTGATAGGTGAACCTCTGAAGTGGCATGTGCAGCAGCAGGTGGGCACCAGACTGCTGCCTGGGAGCGTGGCCCAGTCAACTGGGGGCCTCTGGATGACTAAGTGGAGGGTGCATGTTCCCCTCTGGCACAGAAGGAGAATTGTCTGGCTTTCCTTGCCCACCCTTTGTCCACATGCTTTGGATCTGTTTCAAGAAGTATCGAATATTTAAAGAACATTGGTAACAGAGGGCACGAAGCCACTAGAAAGCCAAGGGTGACCACATGCCTCAGTTTAGCTTCAGCCACAGTCCCATGAACTTTTAAGAGCTAAAAACGGCAGCAGACTTTTTAAGAGCGCTACTAACTGTTCCTTCAGGTTGCTTCTGTTTGAAAATCTCTGCAGGTGGGCTATAATCATTTTAAAAGCTCAGCCATATGGGAAGGAAGCTAGCATTTGTCTAGTGCCAGTCATATGCCAGAATGCATGAACTAGACACTTCTGGGGTATCATTTCATCCTGGGGCTGCACCCCGAGGGAGGCCCTGGACCCGTTCTGCAGGTAGGCATGGAGGCTCCAAGGTCACGCGGGATTTACTTAAGCTCATCTTCGAGGGCCAGTCTGTCCCAGGCTGGCTGATCCATGCCAACTCAATACGCAGCTTGCAGATGAGATCGGAAAACACTCATGTTTTAAAAGAACCAAATCTTTTTGAGGGATAGCATTTCCTGACCTTTTCGGTGGCTGACATTGTTTGGGTGTCGTAAGTCTGATCTGGCACGGAATAGCAGGGGGAGCTGCAACCTCTCCCAGGTGGGGCTGAGAGCGTGTTTCCCAAGGCCCTCTGAAGCCTGGCCAGTTGCTTTGCCTTGGCTTCCGAGTGCAGGGAAAGTCTGAGGGACAGTGAATTGTGTAGGAGAACGAGACAGCTGTTGTGTTGGACAGGCTCCTGACGGGAATAGTTTTGACTCGCTTTCCAAGCGGCTAGACTGCACAGTGGCACTGCTTCTTGGAAAAATCATCCCGCTGATACATCACAGGGAAGCATGTAGGAGGAAGAGGCGCAGAATGTAAGAGGTTGACACTGTCTGTTCCGACTAGCAAAAGCAGCAGAAAGACAGGAATGAAGTAATTCTAACCTTGTTAAACTAAAAACATTTCTCGGGTCCTCTTGGGAAACTTTATTTTGCTTCCCAAGGAAGGAAGTGAATTGGCTTCTTCGAGGTCAGTTTCATTTGGAAATTTTCCTCTTTCACTTTCCATTTAATTGGCACACAAGAAGAGTAGACATAACCTGAAAATGTCAAGCAACAATCTGGAGGTTTGGAATGAGTCTCATTTTTAAAAGGCTTCCCTAGTAGCTCAGTTGGTAAAGAATTCGCCTGCAGTGCAGGAGACCCCGGTTTGATCCCTGGGTTGGGAAGATTCCCTGGAGAAGGGAAAGGCTGCCCACTCTAGTATTCTGGCCTGGAAAATTCCACGGACTGTATAGTCCGTGGGGTCTAAAAGAGTCAGACAGGACAGAGTGACTTTCACTTTCACTTTGGGTAAAACCATTAATAAAACTTTGACCCAGGGATTGCACTCTTGAGAATGAAAACACTTAAGACTCCAGGATCCCTGGGTTTAATCTGGCTCTAACACTTATCTTGAGCAAAGAAATTCATTTATCTGTGCTTGTTTTCTAATCTGTAAAATGGAGATAATAAAATTATCTACGCATAGGTTTTATGTAAAGAGTGAGATAATCCACAGTACCAGTCCCCCAGACATAGGAAGTACTCAATTGTTTCTTATTATTATCTCAAAGACCCAGTCACAAATAGGGACAAAACTTTATGCAAAGCTGTTCATACAGCACTGTTTACAGTAATGAAAAATCTGAATCTAAAAATCCCCAATTAGGTGAATGACTAAACAAAATAGGTTGCATGTCTGGTCTGGAAAGATGATGGAGCCATTAAAAATTTTGGCTATGAAAGCTATATAATAATTTTTTAAAATGTTTATAATATAATAAGCAGGAAAAAGCAGTTACATAATTGCATGTGTGGCATATTTACAACTGTACAAAACAAAAACCAAATTCCTTAAATAGCTGGGAAAGAATGGCAGGAAATGCATGATAATGGATTAGGATGAGCCAAATCATTCTAATTGAGTGCAGTCTGCACTGAGGCTCATGGGCTGCAGAACCGAGTGTTATTTCAGTTTATTATTACATTCAGGAAAGAGGACCAGAGGGATGCAGGATAGGCAGAATAGCTTCCCAGACTTTTATAAACTTGGTTTTAATTGGAGGATACTTGCTTTACAGGTCGTGTTTGTTTCAGCTGTAGGACGTGATCAGCCAAAGGTACACATGTGCCCCCTCCCTCTGGACGCTCCCTCCCATCCCCCTGCATCCCTCCCCTCTCGGTGGTCACAGAGCCCTGTGCTCCCGTTGTTCAGCATTCCTGCTAGCTGTCTGTCCTCTGCAGGTCGTGTCTGTGTCGTCCCTTCACGTCCGCACCTCCACCCCTGCCCCACATACAGGCTCATCAGCACCGCTTTTCTAGATTCCATATATATGTGTATATAGGGGAATACAATATTCCCCTCTTTCTGACTTACTGTACTCTGCATAATAGGTTCATCCACCGCAGTTCAACCGACTCAAATTCATTCCTTTCTATGGCTGAGTAATATCCCATCGTCTATATGCACCACAACTTCTTATCCAACTCATGTGCGGACGCACCAGGCTGTTTCCATGACCTGGCTATTGTACACAGGGCGGCAATGAACATTGTGGGGCATGCGTCTTTTAAATGATGGGTAGTGGGTCCTCTGAACCCTTCGGTAATCAAGCTGGGGTTTCCCCTTATTTAGGACACGCTGTCTCCTGCTTCCACGCCAGTCTCTCATCAGCTTTTACTGTGGTTGCTATGAATGTTCTGGCGGACCCTTGGTCAGGGAAGCCAGCGAGGCCAAGGAACGGAAGTCAGGCTCCGGCCAGGCCGTGAGAGCCGCATCGGCTTGCAGGGACCAGATCCACTGGGTATAAACAAGTGTGTCCTGCAAACACCTTGATGCTCAATCTTTCTCGTGCACGACACCACCCTCCAACCTGCCCCTCCCTTCCCACTCTCACCCCCAGGCCCGCTTTCCACCTCCGCCGTGAGGGTGGCGCTGGGCTGCGGACGGAACTGGGTGAAACTCAGCTCCCGCCTGCAGAGGGGCGGCCGGGGCCACACAAGGGGCAGACAGA
Source organism: Cervus canadensis (assembly GCF_019320065.1). Lineage (NCBI taxonomy): Eukaryota > Metazoa > Chordata > Mammalia > Artiodactyla > Cervidae > Cervus > Cervus canadensis. The sequence goes on along the minus strand of NC_057386.1, from coordinate 54,264,333 downwards.
CAAACGCTCCCCAGGGCCAAGGGCGGGGCCACAGAGGGGCGGCGGAGCCGAGGCCCAAAGGGGAGGGCGCTTGGGGCCAGCGCCTGGGGGCGCTGGTGGCGGTCTGGACCCAGCAGGTGTTCCCAGGGCAGGGCACTGGCTGGGGGTAAAGGCCTTCCAAGCCGAGGAAGAGCAGGTACAAAAGCCCAAGTACGAAGGCGCCGTGGGGCACGCGGCTAGTCCCTGGGGTTCGGTCGGGGAAAGAGTAAGGAAGAGTCAGCATTAAATTAAAAGAGGCTTCCTCCTTGGAAGGAAAGTTATGACCGACCTAGACAGCGTATTAAAAAGCAGAAACATTGTCAGCAAAGGTCTATCCAGTCAAAGCTATGGTTTTTCCAGTGGTCATGTATGGATGTGAGAGTTGGACTATAAAGAAAGCTGAGTGCTGAAGAATTGATGCTTTTGAACGGTGGTGTTGGAGAAGACTCTTGCGAGTCCCTTGGACTGCAAGGAGATCCAACCAGTCCATCCTAAAAGAGATCAGTCCTGGGTGTTCATTGGAAGGACTGATGCTGAAGCTGAAACTCCAATACCTTGGCCACCTCATGCGAAGAGCTGACTCATTGGAAAAGACTCTGATGCTGGGAAAGATTGAAGGCAGGAGGAGAAGGGGACGACAGAGGATGAGATGGTTGGATGGCATCACCGACTCAATGGACATGAGTTTGAGTAAACTCCGGGAGTTGGTGATGGACAGGGAAGCCTGGAGTGCTGCGATTCATGGGGTCACAGAGTCGGACACGACTGAGCGACTGAACTGAACTGAGCATGTGATGAGGCCAAAGAAGGTGGCCTGAGCCATACAGACCAATACAGCCGTTTGTGGCAGTCCTGAAGCAGGGGAGAGACATCCTCATTCTTTCCGGGAGATGACACTGTAAGCATGGAGGATGAGCTCGTCTGAGTGTGACCAGTGGCGGGCACAAATGAGGAAGTGGTTACAGTAGTCTTAGAATCGCCATCTAGGGCTTTGTAAGGACCTGCAGCGGGAAATGGGGTGAGGAACCAGATCAGGGAGCTGGGCCTGAGGTGGAGGTGATAGCTCTGGCTGTCTGGTTGAATCCGGGGGACCTGGGGGCAGTGAGAGAAATCAGGATGCAGACAGCTAGAGCCATGCCATTAACCAGGATAGGACACTTCAGAGAAATGGCTTTGGTAGGGGAATGAAGATAATGCCCTCAGCTTGGGACTGGGAGAGTAAAATGTGCTGGAGGTGGGGAAGAGGCAGTTGATTTAGAGAGATCTGGCCTTCAGAAAACAGTTTAGGCTGCAGGTACTGATAAGGATTGATGCTTTCAAACTGTGGTGCTAGAGAAGATTCTAGAGTGCCTTGGACTGCGAGGGGATCAAACCAGTCCATTCGAAACGAGATTAGTCCTGAATGTTCATTGGAAGGACTGATGCTGAAGCTGAAACTCCAGTACTTTGACCACCTGATGCGAAGAACTGACTCATTAGAAAAGACCCTGATGCTGGGAAAGATTGAAGGCAGGAGGAGAAGGGGACGACAGAAGATGAGATGGTTGGATGGCATCACCAACTCGATGGACATGGGTTTGACTGAACTCCAGGAGGTGGTGATGGACAGGGAGGCCTGGCGTGCTGCGATTCATGGGGTCGCAAAGAGTCGGACACGACTGAATGACTGAACAGTTGATAAGGAAGGAGATACACAGAGTGAGCAGATGCTCCAGGAAGAGATGAGGTTACCCTGGTGGACTAAACAACAGAATTCGAAATAAAATCTCAAGACATCCAATCTTCAAAATTAGATTTGACAGAGGTTTGTCTGAGGGTTTATTGAGGTTCTAAACTGCATGAAAATTGTTTTCTATTCCATGTGCATGCCTGATGAGTTCTCAGTTCAAATTTCTTGATCCATTTGTTCTTGCTGACTCTGACAGTGCTATGATACAAAGTGAACAGGAGGCTTCAGACCTGGAGAGAAGCTGAGTTCCGTTCCCAGCTCCCTGAATGAGCAGGAGGCAGGTAAACCTGACTGTTTCTTACCCTGCAGAAGAGGGAGAAATCCAACACTCACAGAGTTGTTACTCACTTACAGCATGTGTCTGCTTGGTAACAAAACAGCTTGTAAGCTCAATCTTACAGGATATTATATAAACTAAACCAAAAGGCTTTTCTGGGTAAAAATATATCATTTATAAAATGTATAATCCTTAGGCCCAGACTAGCATATTTTAAGCTGAAAATGTGGTTTGATTTTAATGTTTGCACTGGTTCTGGCAATTCGATTATCAAAAAGTGGACAAGAAAATTCTATATGACAAGGTATATTTGTTTTTCTTCCCATCCTGAGTTTTCAAAAAAGAAAAGAAAAAAAAAAAAGGCTAGTATACGAATTACATATGCTAGATGAGCTCAGGCGTTCAAAAATGCATTATCATTTTCACAGTCATCTAATTTAGAGACAGTGGAACAAGTCCAAGTAACAATTTTATTTTAGTTTACAGCACAATTTTTTTACATACATTTTAGTGGTTTTGACAGTGGTACTTTTGAGCAGACTTCAAATGAATCCACAAAAGTTAATACACTTAAAATTAAATATACACAACAAGAGGCATCCAGATGTTCAGAATCATGCAGAAGGGATGGTCTGGTTGGTGTTTTCACTGGGTACCTTGCCTATTTGGGGTTGCAAAGACTTGCACATGACTGAGCGACTATCACTTTCACTTTTGCCTATTTAAGAATTCACCAGCAAAAGGCAGTTCTTCTGTTCTTCATTCCCATATAATTTATCAAAGTCAGAGTTCTAAACATATACACACACACAAAATAAACCCTCCTTTAAGGCTACATCAGTACAAAATTTCAATGAGCTGAATTCAATATACTGTCAAACTAACAATTCCAGTGATCAAATCCTTCACCAGGAAACAGGCAATATCAGCACCAGATCTAAATGCAAGGTTATTTATTAAAACACCAACAGCAGATTAACCAAAAAGCAACTAATATGTTAATCTTAATATAAGACATTGAAGGAAAACCAAAAACAATATATTAAATATCACTCCACTGAGCCAGGATATAACTGATGGACAAGAGATACATGAGTTTGCCAAACAGTGCTTTAAATACTTTTCTATGAAAAAAGTGTATCAGGAGATGCAGAGGAAAAGTAGAAATGTGAATTTATGCATTTGGCTCCACAACTTAAAATGACTATCAAACTGGTAATATAAAGCTAAGTGACAATAACTTAACCACTGGGCACCAGACAGGCATGACCACTATTCACTGTAATTCATAACGCTCTTCAGGAGTGTTCAGTGGATGGCCAAGCCAGCAATCCTCTCTTAATACAGACTAGATACTCATCTTCTGTGGGAAAAGACCCTGAAGGAGACATGGCAAAGACACAGAGAAAAAGTTCAATCTTTTGAAAAAGTTAGTGATATCAAAATACTTTTCTATTGCTGGGAAACCAAACTAGGTCAAATACATGGCCCAAAGCAGCACAGAATTCAGAGTCAGAGGTTGGCAGGAAAGTTTTGGAAAACTTGCAGTTTTCAAAAATTGGCAATTTCTCCATGCTTAATAAAACTATCAGAGAAGAGGTATAATGTTTGTTCATTTGTGGAATGTTGACAGATTGCTGCAAAAATTCACATGAATGAAGAACCGCAGAGATGCGCTTCAATGAAGTATTTTTTAAAAATTTACAAAAAACTGAAGTTTCTATTTAAAAATAACCACATATGCCAAGATGAAACATGGTAAAAAGTAGTGTAAGTTCTGTTCATGATTCTTTAACAGCTAATGGGAAAGTGATAGAAATAATTTTCTCTTAAAAAGGAAGTTTCGTTATTGCACTGACTTTTACAATCTGACCTAGTAATTTAGAAAAATCATGTAGTAAAATCTGTAAAATTAAAATACAAAATTCTGGTTTGTAAACATCAGTTGGCCAAGTCTCTCTAGAGTCCTTCATGATAGTGGAATGGAATGAATAGTTAATTCACTACCTTATTTACTTGCTGTGAGGGGGAAAACTCCAGAACACAGCTTTCATACTTTCACAGTAATTATATTCAAAAGATATAAAGAAAGTCAGTGCAGTTGTCTTCTTTTTTTCTTCCTCTGTGCAATTTTCAGCTCTTATCCCACTCCTAAGTGCCATAATTGAAATAATACTGGTTTGGAGACCTAGTACAGATTGGTCATAAATGTCGCATAAAGTCTGTAGGACTTCGGTAAAGGTATTTCCAAATGGCATAGTAATGCACTGCAGCTGCCGTGGCCACGAACAGGTGCCAGATGGCATGGGCAAATGGAATGATGCCATCGCTCTTGAAGAACACAACTCCCAGGCAATAAATTAAGCCCCCGCAGGCAAGTTCATGAAGTCCATCCGTGTTGTTCTGTCAACAGAGGAAAAAAATGAAAAGGTCTTGATGTTACTCTGATATGACCGCTAAAAACATCCCTGCAAATGCCCCCTAAGTCTCCTGATTTTCCAGACAACAAAGCAGCTCTGCAGACAGACTCCTTATCTGGAAACACGAACTACACTGAAATCGACCTGGATTACCCTCTGAATCGGCCGTCTGGATCTCACCAAGCAATCAGGTTATAGGTCCTGTGGCAAAAAGCAGCATCTTCTGCTCATCTGTAGCTTGTTTAAGCAGACTGCAGTCGCATCTAAAATGAATGGTCATTCATTTTAATAAAGTACAGTCCCTGGCTTTCATCTTTCTCTTGAGGAGCCTTCTTCCCTACTAACGTACACTCAAGCCGCTCTGCTTATAACCCACATCTCCAGCATGGTTTTCACTCCCTTTGTCTTCCTCAAATTCTGTTCTACATGAACCGCTTTTCTCAGACCCTTCCTCTGCTTCTGGGAGCTTGTGGCATAGCCATTCGGAAAACCACTGCTAGGAGTGACCTCTGAGATCATACAGCACAATACAGTTCCTAACCTTCTAGATGCTCCAGGCCTTTTTGTCTTTGTGCCTGGGAGTTTTTTTAGCTTAGCAGGAAATTAACAGTCAGGTGTGCTTTAGCACAAAAAGCAGACTTTATAAAGTACTCTTGGTTTTCAAAGACCTTGACTCATCTCCAAATGAGACGGGGCTGTGTGAATGACAGGCGAAGAGAACAGGGGCAGGGCTCAAGATGCAGGCGGACAAACTCCAGGGTTTCTGGAGACGAGGAACCGGAAGGTCTCAGGTGCTGCAGGGTGAGTGGGAACCTACAGCAGATCGTGCCAAGTCTTGGAAGGGACGACGGTGTGGGTGTTCCAGAGGCCTGGGCCCTGCGGCTGCGACCTTGGGAGCCTTGGAGCAGGTCCCCACAGCAAGTCCAACAGGGGACGTGGGGAGCTCCGGTGCTGCAGCCTGCCTGGGCCGAGGCTAGGGCAATGGCTGCGCTGGACACAAAGCCAGGCATGGGGACCCAGGCCGGGGTGGGGGGTCAGCCCCATTTTCAAAATTCACATGAGCACCGTGGTGTTTGCAGGATCAAACAATGAGGAAGGAGACTTCTCAGACCGCTCCTTAACCTTGGTAAAACGGGACCTCAGTCAGATTTCATTTTATTTAAAAAGTAAAGCATAGCAAAACAAAACAACAGACACATTTATTACTTCTTAGAGGTCATAAAGCAATTAATATACATTAATAATACAAAATTCCCTGTGTACGTGTATTAGGGACATTTTCTTTAGAGAGGGTTATGTTTTCCTAAGGGAGGGGTAGGATTCTTACAGGAGCATCTGACCCCCCAGTTAAGAGTCACTCATCTAACACAGCCTCCTTATTTTAGAGATGAAGAGACTAAAGTCGGAGAAATAAGTACTGCTTTATCAGCTTTCAAAGAACCAGAACATGGTTAATCTTAAAACCAGATTATGTCTGCTTCATTATCAACACCATTACTGTGTTTCTATGTCCCTATTAAATGTTTGAAACATTCATTTAATCTTCACAACCCTAAATTAGGTACTATTTTTATCCCAACTCCACAGATGAGAAACCTAGAATATATAGAGGTTAAATAATTTACCCATGGCCACGGAGCTTTTAAGTATACCAGAATCAGGATTTGAACCAAGACCAAGGTGTTTTGTTTCCTGAAGTTATAGTCCTTTTTGTGGGAGGGAGGAAGGTCTTTTAAAGATTGATGATTCACTTATATAGTGTAATGCATAGATATTAAGTGGACTGTAAGGTTTTGTGAAGTGCACACTTCTATGTAACTCATATCACCCTTATCAAGATACACAAATATCCTAACACTCCAGAAAGTTCTTTGGTACCCCTTCCCAATCCTAAACAACCCCTTCCACTAAGGCAACCACTGTTCTTGTTGCTATTATCACAGACTAAGCCTCTCCATTCTAGAACCTCACATAAATGGAATTATACTGTATGTAGAGTTTTGGGTCTGGCTTCTTTTTTGCTCAATATAATATTTTCAGTGCTAGTGGTGAAGAACTCACCTGCCAAAGCAGGAGATGTAAGAGGTGTGGGTTCAATCCCTGGGTTAGGAAGAGCCCCTGGACGAGAAAATGGCAACCCACTCCAGCATTCTTAACTGGAAAATCTCATGGACAGTGGAGCCTGGCGGGCTACAGTCCATGGGGTTACAAAGAACTGGACACGACTAAAGCAACTTTGCATGCAAGCACACACATATATGCATGCAGGTGCTAATGTATATAAGTCATTCATTCCTTTCTATTACTTAGCATTTCACTGAATTTAAAAAAACAATTTGTTTATCCTTTCCATTTGGGGGCTATCATGAATAAAATTTAATACTTATACTGTTTTACAAGTCCCTTTGTAGATACATGTTTTCATTTTTGCTGAACTATAAATATATGCTTAATTTTATAATAAACTGCTAAGCAAATTACCAAAGTGGTTACATTTTATAATTTCCCCAACAATGGACCAGGGTTCTAATTATTTCACATCCTTGTTGGTATTTGGTGGTGTCAGACTTTTTAATTTAACTATTCAGTATGGTGTGGTGGTAAGCTTTTAATTTTCATTTCCCTAATTTCCTAGATGACTGGTGACATTGGACAGTTTTTCAAGGGTTTACTGGATACTTGTATCTCTTTTTTATTACTGATTTAGAGTGCTACAGTATTTCATACACATCCTTTGTCAGATACATAAACAGAAAGCAAATAATTTCTCCCAGCCTGAGACCTATTAAAGTTCACTGAAATTTTCTTCTGCAGTATCCCATCTATTGTTGTGATCTTGCTAGGATCACATGGAATACTCGTTTTGCTCTGCGTGGTCTCTCCATTCTGGCTGGTTGGAACTCTGGGGTCTCAAGTACTGGGCTCATTCAGTAATACCCACTTACTTCACAGCCTTTCAATAGCTATCTTCAGCTAGGGTATGCAGCGTCTTGCCTTGCACAAATGCCGCTTAGTGTCTGGGCAAGGACTCAAGGAAATCCCTTTGTAGATTTCTGGAGACTCTTCCCTGTGAAGCTCCCTCGTCTCCAGGACCCTGCCCCAGCCCGGGGAGCTGAATTGCTGGTTTGCTTCCTCCACCCAGACAGCTGCTCCTGGACTCCACACAGGGAGAAAACTGCAGTGCATTTGAAGCTCATCTTTTGGTTTCTCTCTCCTCAAGGATCATGGTCCTCTATGTCTGTGTCCAATGCCAGAAAATTGTTGTTCACGCACTTTACCCACTTTCATTGCTCTTTGTGGTAGAAGGGTGATTCTGACACCCGTTATTCTGACTGCAACACCAAAGGTCTGAGTCTTCATCGTCTGTACTGTTCCTCTTCCTTCAGATGGCCCGTGTGGTTCCTTTTGACCTGATCTCTGTCCCGCTCACAGGTTTCATCACAGAACTTGTGTTACCTGCACGGTCACACCCCTCACACATATAAGTACATTCAGACG